>NC_090732.1:145518332-145540832 GCF_036898095.1 Palaemon carinicauda
GTTATTATTATTATTTCTTGCTAATCTACAACCCTAGTTAGAAAAGCAGGATGCTATAAGCCCAGAGGACCCATCAGGGATAATAGCCCAGTGAGGGAAGGAATCGAGGTAAAATAAAATATTTTAAGAACAGTAACAACATTCAGATATATACTTCCTATAAAAACTATAAAAACTTTAACAAAAAAAGAGGAAGAGAAATTAGATAGAACAGTGTGCCCGAGTGTACCCTCAAGCAAGAGAACTTTAACCCAAGACAGTGGAAGACCATGATACAGAGGCTATGGCACTACCAAAGACTAGAAAACAATGGTTTGATTTTGGAGTGTCCTTCTCCTAGAAGAGCTGCTTATCATAGCTAAGGAGTCTCCCCTACCCTTTCCAAGAGGAAAGTAGACACTGAACAATTAGAATGCAGTAGTTAACCCCTTGAGCGAAGAAGAATTGTTTGAAAATCTCAGTGTTTTTAGGTGTATAAGGACAGAGGAGAATCTGTAAAGAGTATGCCAGATTATTCGATGTATGTGTAGACAAAGGGAAAGTGAACCGTAACCAGAGAGACGGATCCAATGTAGTACTGTCTGGCAAGTCAAATGATCCCATAACTCTCTAGCGGTAGTATCTTAACGGGTGGATGGTGCCTCTTCACTTGACACATCCATGATCAGCATAAACAAAAACAGGCTTAATGCTGACTCCTATTGTAATCCATCACTAACTTGAAAGGTTTCTGTTTTCCAAACTGTTATAATTAGTTTAGTCTTTGTCCTTTTGTACGTCTGCTCAATTACTCTAACCAATTTCTCTGGGACGTTCATCTTACTCAAACACCAAATCATCATTTCTCAAAAGCCTTCTCTAGATTTACAAAAGTACAACTATACATATAAATTCTTATACACATACGGAATAATATAGAGAGATGTAAATAAAGATATAATATATGTATGTATGTATGTATGTATGTATGTATGTATGTATGTATGTATGTATGTATGTATGTATATATATATATATATATATATATATATATATATATATATATATATATATATATATAATATAATATATATGTATATATATATATATATATATATATATATATATATATATATATATATATATATATATATATATATATATATATATATTCAACCTTATTAATCCTTCTGTATTGGATGGTCGGCCACTCGAGTCAATTTTATTTCCACTTATTTCTATTCTTCTCTTCTTATTCATTCCAAGCAAAGCCATACCCCTCCTCACCCCATTAATTCGTTTGATCAGCTGATTCCCTACACTCCTTCCAATCACTTGGATGGTTTTAGCTCTCTTGACTGGTTTCACCTGCTCTCCTCTTATTTTATAGCCAAAGTATCCTTTACATAACATATACCACCCTTGGGCTTATAGCATCCTGATTTTTCAACTAGGGTTGTAGCTTACCTAATAATAATAATAATAATAATAATAATAATAATAATAATAATAATAATAATCTTATAACTTGTTTCTCCTCGTTTCCTGTCGTTATATTCTAACAATCCATCATGCCATCCTCATCTCTGTTCTGCCCAACACTCCCTCCTCTTCCCTCTTAAGTGCCCAAGTTTCTGACACATATAATAGTATGGGTCTCATAACTGTCTTATAAATCTTCGATTTGAGCCTGAATGGTATTTTTCTTGCGTAAAACACCTCTAGACATTTTTTTTCTTCATTACTTGTCTCTTCCGTTATTATTGATCCGAAGTAGTTAAACTCTATTTTCTGTTTTAGCACTGTACCATTTCTACTTGAATGTCCACTTCTGCATGCTCTTCTCTATTACAAATTACCATCTCCGTCTTTCCAATGTTCATCTTCAATCCTTTCCTTTCATCTGAGTTTAATATAATGCCTAAATCATACGCAAACACCAGTTCCCATAATTCTTCGGTGTTCCTTAATCCAGATGTCAGTGTCTAAAATAACGAGGGAAAAAAATGTACTGGGAGCTGACCCCTGACAGAGACCAACCTCCACAGGGAATGTCTTGGTCTCCCTAAATTTGGTGTTTACATTGTATGTATTATTAGGACTAGCGAATTAAGAAAATTCCCATGTAATATATATGAACATTGAATATGCAAAGGTCTCTTTACGTTACACCCAAAACAAAAACTGGGTGATTACTTTACGTGAACTATTCTAAAACCAAACCCTTACTTCGGTTCTTTGTCAGGGAAAACCAGTCAAGTACCGAGATAAGTATTGGTGATCGAAATAATACACACTTACAAAAATGAATATTTTCTTTAAAAATAACAATAATTCAAAAGATTTAACACCAAAAATAAATCACATGAGACTTATGACAAAAGATTTAAGAAATAATACAATCACTTGTTTCACTAGAAATTGATTTATGAAAATATTTAATTTTGGCAATTAATTAAAATAGTTGACACTAACACTAGTGATTAAACAATAATGCTACTTACATATACGTAACTGTTACTCTTACGTCTTTTAGTTCACACAAGGTTACAAAATGTTTAAGCAAGAATTTTAATGCACTTCACTTTAACCTACTTATACAGGGCCAGTTACACGTAACCTTCATAAAATTTACTGGTAATTCTCACTTCCCTTTACTTCTGATCAGATGCAAAAATATTTCAATGTTTCACGAACAGTACACTTTTGAAAGGCAACACTATTCACGTTTGAGAGGCAACACTATGTGGTTGGATAGAGGCTTGTGAGGAGGACACGGAATTATTGGAGTGTAGGCTGAATCCCTGTCTGTCTGCTATGTGTGCTAGGCCCCTATATATCAACATAATACATTTAGAAATTTCTAGTTCGACATACTAGAAGTGTTGCACATTGTCTGGGTTGGTTCGCACTACGGCAGGTTACCAACACCGCAATATTTTAAGCAGGGTACCATCACCGGGTGGCGAGGAAAACACTCTCGGCTAACACAACGCTCCACCTCTCATAACATAAAAAAAAAAAAAGAGTAAATCTACATCCGGAATTTTCCTGCATTTTCTAACTACGTGGAAAAAATGATATAATCAGTCGTGCTATCGCAGTTTCATACAATATACCTTTACAAGTTACATAAGATTTCGTAACAAAACTATGTGAAATAAAAATGCTAATCCTTTAAAATACCGTAAATTTCCTTATATTGAACTGAATGCAAATACAACTGGATGAATTTACATACATTACTTAATACTACATGAGTAAGACCCACCTTACGAGCTGGCTATACATCTCTCAAATACACAAATAAAATGTGTGAACAAAATAAGTTACTCTCATGAAAACCAGCTTCATAAGATAATGTATCTATGTATGTATGTATGTATGTGTATATATATATATATATATATATATATATATATATATATATATATATATATATATATATATATACTGTATATATATATGTGTGTGTGTGTATACATATATTTATGTGTATATATACATATATATACACACATATATGTATATTTATATATAATTAAATATATATATAAATACAAACATACATGCATATATAGATACATAAATATGCATATATGTACAGATATACATACATGCATACTGTATATATACATATATAATATATACGTGTATATATATATATATATATATATATATATATATATATATATATATATATATATATATATATATATATATATATATATATACATTCAACGCAGAATTGTGAGAACTGATGCTTGCAAATGATTTAGTCATTACAACAAGCTTAGATATAAAACTGCAACAAAGTTCTTAGTCTGGAAAACACTCTTAGAAAGTTAAGGATTGAAGATGAACATTTGAAAGACAAGGCTAATGGTCAATATTCAGTAGTAGCGAAGGACATGATAAAATAACAGTGGCGGGATATACTGAAAAAACAGTGAGACAGAAAGTGAAAGAAGCATGGTAAAATTTGAAAGAAGTAACTGGAGTTGTATTAGCCAAGAAAATACCATCAAAGCTCAAAATCAGGATTCATAAAACAGTTATAATTCAGTACTATTATATGGGGACAGAAACTTGTGCTTTTAAGAGGAAAGAGGAGGATGGCAAGATGGACTAATGGAATATCATTCCTGGAAAGGAGGGAGTATCAAGATATATGAAGAACATGTGTTATACGTACTGCAAAGGCTAGGGCTATGGAAACTCGTTTGAGATAGGGTTATGTAATAAGGAGAGGGGATGAAACCAATCAAAAGACCTAAGAACATCCCAGTGATGGGGAGGAGTGTGGGACGTCATGGGATCAGTTGCATGGATGGGGTTATCAGGGATATGGGAGATATATGACTGGGGGAAGGTGATGCAAGGAATAGAAATAGATAGAAAAAATAACTTAAGCGGCCGACCCTGCAATACAGTGGGATTAATAAGGTAAAAACAAAATGACATACATATTTATTTATACATAAGTATATGAACATACATACATACATAACCACACACACACATATATATATATATATATATATATATATATATATATATATATATATATATATATATATATATATATATATATTTATATATATATATATTTATATATATATATATATATATATATATATATATATATATATATATATATATATATATATATATATATGTATGTAAATACACTTAATTGCTTCTAATCTTTAGTGTGTCCATCGAATCTCTCTCTACACTCCCAACTAACATGGTGTAGTGAAGGGGATCATGCTCCATTTCATGTATTCACCTCTCTTGATATGTTTTACACGGCTGACCTATGACTTTTCCTGATTATCGATAGTAGATTGGCAAAGGAAACTGCTTCCCGTAGAAATACTATCGCTTGAGAGTTACTGGGACCTTTGACCTGTCAGATAGTACCACATTGGATTCCTCTCTGGCTGCGGCTTATTTTTCATTGTCCTTCACATACACCGAATAATCCGGCGTATTTTTTCCACATTCTCTTCTTTCCTCATATATCTGACAACACTAATATAACCAAAAAAGCCCTCATCACTCAAGGGGTTAACTACTGTAGTGTAATTGTTCAGTGGTTACCTTCCACTTGACTAGGTTAAAAGAAACTCTTTAGCTATGGTCAGCAGCTTTTCTAGCAGGAGGACACTCCAAAATCAAACCATTGTTCCCCATTTCTTAGTAGTACCATAGCCTCTATACCATGGTCTTCCACTGTCTTGGGTTAGAGTTCTCTTGCTTAAGGGTACACTCAGGCGCAATGTTTATCTGTTTCCTTATTTCCTATCCTCACTAGCCTATTTTCCCTATTGAAAGCCCTTGTGCTTATAGCATCCTGCTCTCCCAACTCGGGTTGTAGCTATCATTCCCATAGCTCCATAGCAGCTTCCTAAAGAGGTTAATTAAGGTTTTTCCTGATATGTTCTGGCCTCCAGAGCCACTGGACCTGGAGGACCTAGTTTTGTGAAGCTTCATGATATGTTCTGGTCTTACTCGTATAATCAAATTCCTTTGGTTTTTCTGTAGTTCTGCTTAAATTCTTGA
Source organism: Palaemon carinicauda (assembly GCF_036898095.1). NCBI lineage: Eukaryota > Metazoa > Arthropoda > Malacostraca > Decapoda > Palaemonidae > Palaemon > Palaemon carinicauda. Next base: position 145,523,880 of record NC_090732.1, read on the forward strand.
TTTAAAGTCTTAAAATTTTATTTTAGTGTGATATCCTTTATAATGGACTACGGTTTCACCGGCAACTTCTGATGTAAGGTGTTCGTGAATAACTGAAAGCATTAAAAAATATAGATATAAGATTAAGGATGCCGGACCAGAAGGACCAAACAGCCTAGTAAATACACACACAAACACACGCATATATATATATATATATATATATATATATATATATATATATATATATATATATATATATGTACATATATATATATATATATATATATATATATATATATATATATATATATATATATATATATATATATATATATATATATGTACATATATATATATATATATATATATATATATATATATATATATATATATATATATATATATATATATATATAATTGAATTAGATAAATTTGTCAACGCAGGAAGTGGATATGTCAATGGTGCTTTACATGATGTCTGAGAGCAGATCCACGGCCGCTGACTTTAGCGAACCGGTCTTCTTGGAGGAGCAGAGTATAGGTTTCCCGAGGCCAAAGTTGGAGCCAGACATAAAAGGAATTGTGAAGCCATTTACGCTGGACGTAAGTAAGCTTTTCCTGTGGGGTAATCAGTTTGCTGTGGATAAGCTCAAATAATCTAATTTCTCACTCGACACCAACTAGTGAAAACGGGCATTGCTGGCGTTTTAAATCAGTTTTCTTATAGAAACATTTAAACTCTCATCCATATAATGAGTAAACAATTCTTCCCAATACACGAACGTGTCCTAAAATGTATATCTGACCTGAGGGTTCTTTAATATTTGTAAAAATTACAATAAGGGGAGAATCCAGGGATGGTAGCCTATACCTTTAAAAATGTATTTTTCGCCCTCCCGCAAAATTCAATACTCTTAAAATTCAATTTTTTTTTTTTTGCCAAAATTTTGAAAATAAGAGAAACCTTATAATCATCGTTTTCACATTTTCTTCCGCAATTATTTCGGAAAAAAAAATACATATTCAAAATTTAGTTGCAGTGAAGTCATAATACTTGAATCTTTTCAGAGAGAGGACTGTGCCATGTGTCAATGAAGTCGATATATGATACATTTTTATCATTTACTCTTTATAAAGCATTCCACGTATAAAGACATCAATTCCTATTTCGCCTCTCACAAAATAGCAGTTTGTTTTATATGACACTCACTCAAGAGTCAGATACCTGTTATTTGTTAACTTTGGGCAAAAATCTGAAGATTCCTTTTCTTTCAGATGTGGGTTGCCATCCTCCTGATCTTACCAGTGATATGCCTGCTGGTAGTTTACTTCAATAAGGGGTATAATTATGCTCTATCATCAACCAGGTCTGCCATTCATATTCATACTTTGCACTAATTCAATCTACTCACGATTAAATCAATTTTTCTCATAGTTATGTCATATTTGAAAAACCTCTTGCTAGAATTAACTAATTGTTGTACTACAAAAAAATTATGCCTTCAAAGTTATTCATTATAACAGAGTCTAATGTGAAATGGATTACTCGTAAATAAATAAAACAATATAGGCTACCATAACTATCCACAAGAATTTATTCTTTCTATGATTTACCAATGAGAGACAAATCTCTTCAGGTATAAAGAAAACACAAAGAATGCTGAAGGAATTGCTGAACCGTCCATCTGGTCACTGTGTGTCTTGCTGATGCAATGTAATTATGAACCTTATCTTTTTTTGCAGTGTGCAAATGTTAATTTTTCAAAAATAATGGCACGGCTCACCCAATACACTAATGCTATGTAGTTGCGAAAATGCGTAATGGGACTATTTGGCACTGACGTTTTTGCACCGGTCTGATTTACCGCCAAACGAAGCGATGTGTATGTAAAGATAAAGTTTACAGAATGATTAACGAATTGTCGTGATATCATCATCATTGTCATTTATTGCATTACTTTTTTCCCTTCTTCCACTATTCCTTTCACTAATATCTTGTTTCAACAAATTAATCCCATCCACTACTACAAAAAATTAATATTAATAAAAAAGTAATATACTAACAACCCATTTCTCACCTGAAACAGCATGCTTTTCTCAACTACTGCAGTAATCATTATTAAGAATCTACAACCTTGATTGAATATTATGGCAGAAATTTGATGATTGAATAACAACAACAACAACAACAACAACAACAACAACAACAATAATAATAATAATAATAATAATAATAATAATAATAATGCATAAAAAGCATGAAATTTACTTCTAAAATTATGCAACGCAAAATGAGTAAAAACTTTGAATCCATTCCATAGTGTCATGGGTCAAGCCATGAAATATTCACATGTTGCCCGTGAATCAAATTATTGTGCGATGTATTTGGGGGGTTTTTGATTTAATCATTCCCGGCAATAAAATGCTCGCAGCATGCATCACGTCCTTTTCTAATTTTCCTTATACTACCGATTAACTTCCATAAAATGGGATTGTTGTTAATAAATGGGGGTTATTGCCACAAGCGGTAGGCAATGTGGAAATGACACAATTCTATACTAATTTATCAGGTGGTTTATTATATCTTGGCAGACATAGTCTTCTATATCAGCTAAATCACGTGTGATGATCGACTCTTTCCTATTGGCTAGATTCCGGTCTTGGCAACTTTACACTCATCTGCCATTATTTCAACTTCTTTGAGCATTCCAGTGCAATAAAAAGTTTCTCCTGTTCGTCCCATTATTGTTTCTGGAGCATTGGGAGATGCGTGCAGAACCTTTCAATCAGTGGTCGATAATATTTTGGTATAAAGACTCTTCACCTTTATATATCATATTTTCACATGTTAGTGTCTCGAAAATCAGAAATTGTCTTGGCTTTACCCACTACTTCTGTCTGAACTCATGCCAACCATGTAGGATATAATCTATCAGATGTAGAGAGTGTTGACCATTTGCAGTTTCCTCCCAGATTTCTTTCATCCTCTTGTCAGGTACATCATGAGGTGCAAAAGAACAGTTTCTTGGATCTGGCATACCCCCCTGTACTTCTAATACAAGTAAGCTTGGCTTAGTGTATCTGTCAAATATAACTTCTCTCCTCTTATCCAAACAAACTCACAGAAGAGCAGCTTACCATAGCTAAAGAGTCTTTTCTACACTTACCAAGAGGAAAGTAGCTACTAAACAATTACAGTCCAGTAGGGAACTCTGTGATGGAAGAAGAATTTTTCAGGTATTGTAGTGTTGTCAAATGTATGCGGAAAGAGGATACCGTGTAAAGAATGGGCCTTTTCTCTCGGTTCAGGATAATGTGGTTCTCCTAGCATCATTGTAGAAGTTGTCAAGATTCCTGCATGATCCTTTTCAGCTTCTTCACTGGTGCTTTTGGGGATTTATCATCAAGTTTTATTTGCCATATTGTTTTTTTTTACATCTACTTTGCTAAAAATCTTCACACTTATTAGCTTTGGTAGAACATCATCGAAAGTCGATAGTTAGTAGTGTTCTCATTATAGAGCTGCACTTAGTGGTTGAGGGTCACCAAAAACACTTATTTTCTCATTTGGCTATCTAGCAAGCCCCATCTGAAAAACCCATTTAGTCGCTGTTGGGTTGATAGTCAAAATCGCTTCACTAAGATCCCCTAGCCCGTCATATGCTTTAATGCTAGTAACCTGGAGTTTTTCTTTATTTATAGTCAGAAAGCCATTTTCTTATAGGTATCTACATTAAGAAGTGATTGCAGGCGATTACAGAGGGCAGAAAACAACACTGTATGATCTTTTTCAGTCTTAGGATTAGTTACCAGGTCTACCAATCCATAGCATCTTTAATATGCGTTATTCCACATGTAGAGTTTCTCTGTATTTTTCTTCACTTAGTGTCTCTAGACGTATCTTGTGTTAATACAGTTGACAGTTGCACCAAAGTCGAGCAAAAGTTTGATGTTGCAGTCATTAACTCTCATCATTGAGTATGACCTCGAGTCACCATTTCGCTTCACTGCGGACAGGCACTTTTTTACGTTACTGTACTTGCTGTCCCTTTTTGGCAGCTTTTACATATTTACTTAACCCCATGCAGGAAAGCATGACTTCATTCACAAAATTTACAGTCGTTCACCATCTTGGCATTTTGAGGCTTTACTACATTATTTTGTGTTTAATTTCTTCACTGAGTTCTCCTATCCCGCTTTAATTTGTTCTTTTGCTGACATTTGTCCACTTTCTCGATAGATTTTCCACCTATACTACCTAATCCCTTAACATTAATCATCAATTGTTCATATGCTCTGCAAATATCGCAACCCTTCTTTAAATCTAACTTTGTTCCCTAAGCAGTAACTCTTAGAGCTTGCCTCTTGCAGAGATTACAACCTTGTCCTGAACCATTCGGTCAGATTCAATGAAGTTATATGACATCACTTCATTTCTCAGTTTAGTGAGAAATGCATCAAAAGGGTGCAGATCACGCTGTATTCCAAAATCGGTGCAACATCACAATCTTAGATTGACTGGAGGGGGCGGGGTACAATACTCTTCAAGCATGAGCTATAAATTACCTGGCTCCTACTTTTCCACCTCTATCATAGTTGTTTCATCTGCTTTTTTTCCCAAGGAAAGTGTTCAGAAGTTAAAATAATATCGTTCCCCACACATTATAAAACTGTTACTCGCTGGACAGCTTCATTCTTTGCAGACACGCCAGATGCAACCAAAATAAACATCTAACAGGTGATGCCATTTCTTAAAACTTTTACTTAAATTAGGATCGTGACTATTGAGTAACATGTTCTACTTAAAATGTGTTCCTGAGACATTGTTTTAAACACTGGAATGTGACATTAAACTTACTGAATTTATATTTCCTTCATAATTGAAAAATAAAAGTAACTTCTACGTATATCCAGCAATGAATAGGAGAGATCGGGAATCCAAGGTCACAGTTGCGCAAGCACTTACTGTAGAAGTGATAGTTATAGCCTCACTATAAAAAATCAGGAATCTTCTCTGTACACTTAGGTGAATCCAATTCCCGTTTCGCTGTCACCATGTTCATAAATTGGAGTTATCAATACAAGCAGTAGGCACTGTAGAAATGACAGACGATTCTATATCAATTATCAGGTGGTTTATTACATCTTGGGAGACACAATCTTCTATAATATACCAGCAAATATTAAGATTGCACTATGGGAATACAATTAACTGACTGGTTGAATGACTAAACAGAACATAAATAAAACTGAGGGCATTCGCAATTATCAACCTTATATATAGACATAGGGAACATACAAGAATCATACCGAAACATGTTGACCCTTCTACGTGTATACAAATGATCGACTGGATGGATCACTGCAGTTCTGGAAACATCCAGCAAGAGCTGTTGGCAGTGCGTATGTATATCATCAACAATGGTTTATTACCAATTTTCCATATATATTTCTGTGTACTGCTTCAGCATTACTTTTGTCGGCCATCACCAGCTATTGTTCGTCTGTACTGATTCCACACTTTCGTAGGAAAAATTCCTGATGCTGCCCATTGCCTTTTTTCATTTGTGTACCAACGTAATCATCTTAAAAATGATTAATTAGTTAGTGAAGTTCATCAGGCAAGACTTCCGAAAAAGGCTCGATATTAACCTCTACTGTAAGTAGGACTCGGGGACAAAACCTAATGCTACTATCATTTTTGCTTTTAAGGTAAAATCAGTTCATTATCATATAAACGCTTAAACACTGGAGTCCAAAGTGTTTCTAACGCTTAGGTATTTACGGACGAAATATAAGAACCCACCTTCCATCTCAACTTCCGAAAAAACATTCTTCCGTTGCATTAAAGGCTGTGTTCATTGTCACAGAATATTCCATTTGACTCTCAATCGAGTAACAAATAATTAATCAACCAGAAAAGTCTAGCATATGTAACTCGACACTTATTCAGGAAGCAAACATACAAAATTGGGAAGACCCTCCATGCCTTCGTGTCAAAATGTAATAAACGTGATAAAGCAACCGAGAAAAAATCTTAAAATCAGATTGTTGAATAAGTTTTCTGGATGTTATTTATCAGTCATTTGACCACGGAGATTTTATGGTTACCTACTCTAAGACATTTTTCTAATAACTATAAAATAAACATGTTACAGGTTTACAAGCCTCATATTCTACAAAATACTCTTTATTGTGTGTGTGGGTCGGACAAATATATCCATCATGTGAAAATTTCTCTCTAGCTTTGAATGTTTTCAGCTACTTTTGGTATGGGCTCAAAAAAAATTTAAGCAAAACTGCATCAGTAGCTTTCTAATGCAAAAAAAAACAACCTTAGGTAGCAGCAAAGCTGTAGATTGTTAGTAATAATCACTACAGTTGGTGAGAAAAGCATCTTGTTTAAGCTCATAATAAGTCAGTAAGTATATTACTATTATAAATCACTGGAGTAGTTGATAAGATGATTACATCACTTCGTTAGTCCTTCTCCAACCTCTAAAAACACTCACATCGTTTCGTTTGCAAGCCTCTACAGTGACGCCAAATCAGTTAGGCAACAAACCAGCTCCGCACGAAAAATGAAGACGCGAAATCATCCCCGTGCCAAAAAAGAAGATGCAAAATTAGCTCCGCGCCAAAAAAGACAAAAACAGTTCTGCGCCAAAAGAAACAACGCGAGATCAACTCCGCGCCTAAAAAGAAGATGCAAACTCATCTCCGCGTTCAAAAAAACGACACGAAATTACCTTTGCACCAAAAAAGACTATGCAAAATCAGCTATGCACCAAAAAAGACTATGCAAAATCAGCTATGCACCAAAAAAGACTATGCAAAATCAGCTCTGCACCAAAAAAGACGACACGAAATCAGCTCTGCACCAAAAAAGACTATGCGAAATCAGCTATGCACCAAAAAAGACTATGCGAAATCAGCTCTGCACCAAAAAAGACTATGCAAAATCAGCTCTGCACCAAAAAAGACGACACGAAATCAGCTCTGCACCAAAAAAGACTATGCGAAATCAGCTATGCACCAAAAAAGACTATGCGAAATCAGCTATGCACCAAAAAAGACTATGCAAAATCAGCTATGCACCAAAAAAGACTATGCAAAATCAGCTATGCACCAAAAAAGACTATGCAAAATCAGCTCTGCACCAAAAAAGACGACACGAAATCAGCTCTGCACCAAAAAAGACTATGCGAAATCAGCTATGCACCAAAAAAGACTATGCGAAATCAGCTCTGCACCAAAAAAGGACGACACGAAATCAGCTCTGCACCAAAAAAGACTATGCAAAATCAGCTCTGCACCAAAAAAGACTATGCAAAATCAGCTATGCACCAAAAAAGACTATGCGAAATCAGCTATGCACCAAAAAAGACTATGCAAAATCAGCTCTGCACCACAAAAACACGACACGAAATCAGCTCTGCAGCAAAAAAGACTATGCGAAATCAGCTCTGCACCAAAAAAGACTATGCAAAATCAGCTATGCACCAAAAAAGACTATGCAAAATCAGCTATGCACCAAAAAAGACTATGCGAAATCAGCTCTGCACCAAAAAAGACTATGCAAAATCAGCTATGCACCAAAAAAGACTATGCGAAATCAGCTCTGCACCAAAAAAGACTATGCAAAATCAGCTCTGCACCAAAAAAGACTATGCAAAATCAGCTATGCACCAAAAAAGACTATGCGAAATCAGCTATGCACCAAAAAAGACTATGCAAAATCAGCTCTGCACCACAAAAACACGACACGAAATCAGCTCTGCACCAAAAAAGACTATGCGAAATCAGCTATGCACCAAAAAAGACTATGCAAAATCAGCTCTGCACCAAAAAAGACGACACGAAATCAGCTCTGCACCAAAAAAAGACTATGCAAAATCAGCTCTGCACCAAAAAAAGACTATGCGAAATCAGCTCTGCACCAAAAAAGACTATGCGAAATCAGCTATGCACCAAAAAAGACTATGCGAAATCAGCTATGCACCAAAAAAGACTATGCGAAATCAGCTCTGCACCAAAAAAAGACTATGCAAAATCAGCTCTGCACCAAAAAAGACTATGCGAAATCAGCTATGCACCAAAAAAGACTATGCGAAATCAGCTATGCACCAAAAAAGACTATGCAAAATCAGCTATGCACCAAAAAAGACTATGCAAAATCAGCTCTGCACCAAAAAAGACGACACGAAATCAGCTCTGCACCAAAAAAGACGACACGAAATCAGCTCTGCACCAAAAAAGACTATGCGAAATCAGCTCTGCACCAAAAAAGGACGACACGAAATCAGCTCTGCACCAAAAAAGACTATGCAAAATCAGCTCTGCACCAAAAAAGACTATGCAAAATCAGCTATGCACCAAAAAAGACTATGCGAAATCAGCTATGCACCAAAAAAGACTATGCAAAATCAGCTCTGCACCACAAAAACACGACACGAAATCAGCTCTGCACCAAAAAAGACTATGCGAAATCAGCTATGCACCAAAAAAGACTATGCAAAATCAGCTATGCACCAAAAAAGACGACACGAAATCAGCTCTGCACCAAAAAAAGACTATGCAAAATCAGCTCTGCACCAAAAAAAGACTATGCAAAATCAGCTCTGCACCAAAAAAAGACTATGCAAAATCAGCTCTGCACCAAAATAGACTATGCGAAATCAGCTCAACACCGAAAAGGACCATGTTAAATCAGTTCGACACCGAAACGGCGCAGCCAGAATGTACCTAACTCACGAAAATATCACATGCAGTTGTGAAAAAAATAATATCATGAAGTTTCCAAACAGAAAAATCTGAGTTTTACAAAAGAAATGCACTATGTGTAAAATAAGAAAAATGCATTCAATTGAGAGAGAGAGAGAGAGAGAGAGAGAGAGAGAGAGAGAGAGAGAGAGAGAGAGAGAGAGAGAGAGAGAGTTTACTAAAAAAATTTCCACATTCATTTCCTTTTACTCATCAGCATGTATATCCTTTATACCCACAGACCCTTATAAGAAACTAATTATGATAAAACCATGACAAATTCATTATAACTAGACCGCTTGCAATACAGCATGAACTTTTCGTTAAAATATAAATTTTCATAGTTATCAATTATATATATTTGCTAAGCAAGTTCTTTTCTGTTCCTGATAGCTTTTCCTTGGGAGCCCAAAGGGACGCCTGTACGCATAATATCCGGAATATGGCTCCTGGCGGCGTTTATTATCGCCAACGTCTACCGCTCGAATCTGGTAGCTATGCTCATAGCCCCAGTTATAAGGCTTCCTTTTAATAGTTTTGAGGAATTATCCACGACCAATTTCAGGGTTTATTTAACTCAAGGGAGTCGCATTTACGATGCAGTGCAGGTATTCCATATCAGTTCAACACACTCTCCATTTCAATGCTATTTTAATTTTCTAATATATTAATTCACTCTTCGTGTCCTAAACGGGGAACACTTAGTTATAAAAGTAAGGTGGTTCTACAGTAGTTCTGGGGTAGCTTGTCACGTTCAACAAATTAGAATATAAGTTTAAAATATCAGTTGTAATATGGCAGAGCAAATACTCCGCAAGTCATGAATAATAATAATAATAATAATAATAATAATAATAATAATAATAATAATAATAATAATAATAATAATAATAATAATAATAATAATAATAATAATGTAACGGGGGACAAGATGAAAAAAGTCATCAATTGCATAAACCTATCATGAACAACAAAAATTAATGCAAAATTTTTTTACAGAACGCTGAGCCGGGATCCACCTTATGGCGAGCCAGGAAAAACTTCTTCAGTGACATGACCTACATGGAAGCTTCTCGTGGGTATCTAAATGAGAAGTTTGGGGCCAGTTCAACTAGGAAAAGTCTTGAATATGGTCAACACCTGGCTTTCTCGGCTGTAAGTTTGCATGAATAGATTAACATTACATTTCAGTCAATGTAAATCTATGAAGAATTAGTGATGAAGTACGTAAGGATTTTATTCTTATCTGCACATGCCAAAGTTTCTTGTTTTAAATGTCCCAACCATTTATTTTCAACTTTATATTATCTTTTGAAATTAATCCTCAAGTACAAAGTATTCCCCTGTTGATATCAGGTTCCAATAAGGATATTTAAGTGTTATGTAGGAGATGATGATGATGATGAATCCACGTAGAAATGTCTTGTCCATTTGCATAAAATTGTACAATGACACGTTGAAGCAGTTGTTATAGATATTGGATAGCAAATTGAATTAAATCTAACAAAATATAAAAGATACTGAAGTACTAATGAGGGGAAAAGAAAGATTATAAAGATATTCATTGCAAAACTGGAGAAAGAGAAATTTCCCTAGTTCGAGAACTCACTCGCCAGCCATACAGCTTTCACATAAAAGCAAAATTCTAGGAAAATTTATGTTTCTGTTGGAGTTAGTTAAAGCTAAAATTGCAACAGCACTGTCTCCTAAAGTAACGTAATCTTGTAGGATGATGATAAACTTAACCACCCCGCCCCCAAGCTCAAATATGTTGCTTAATACTCTTAGCGTTCCTATTATATAGCGTCAATTTTGTGGAAGGAAGCCTTCAATATGTACGTTCAATAATCAACTTCTATATTCCTAAAGATTGTACAAAATAGCTTATTGCTATCAATGTCTTCCACGGGATAATTATTTTGATGCGGTCCACAGAATGAGTAACATTATGTATCCTCATCACGATCTGGATATCCTTTCTGACATTCTCACATACACAGAGACTGAAGATAAACCTGCAATACTAATATTAGAGATCTTTGAAACTTGACTGCATTTTTGTCACAGAAAGCGATAGTTAAAAAAGATAAGGGGACTTATGATTTGGTAGGTTCAGATTTACCAATTTGTAAACTATATGTGATCACAAAATATATAAGAGACACTTTTAGTTTTTTATCTTGTGATAAATTATGAACAATTCAATTTTGTTTCTTCATAGAAAGGCTACTGTGGATTATACCTAATATCTAGAAGCAATAACATCTTCAAAGGAACTCCCGTGTCTTTTGCTTTCCCGAAGAAATCAAAACTCAAGGATAAAGTGGATCCCATGTAAGTATATAGCAAGGTATTGTACATGATTATATATGTGTATGTGAATGGGTTGCGCCTATAACTGCCCTGTAACTATAAACAAATCATTCCAAGTAAATAGAAATAAAGATATTCACTGCAGACATAATGTCTGCACAGAATAATAACACACACATTCCTTCTAGATATATATAAGGCCATTAAAATAATAAATGTCTTGCTATTTATAACATATGTTAATAGGAAAAAAGCTCTGGAAAATGAACCCGAGTAATAATCCGGGCGTTGAGCTTAACAAATTGGCCTAATCCAGAAAAAAAAAAAAAAGTTTCGAGTTAAACTTGTTCAGATGAACCAAATACCTGTATATGGTCATCCAATAAAAGGCCCCTTTATTTCTTCAAGGGGAACCTCATCTTTTAACACCAGTTGAAAATGGCGGCAGCTGTCATGCGGTCAAAACCCAAGTAATTTGATGGTGATTTATTTTCATCTCAATAACCATGTCCCTGAAATGACTATTTCAAAGAACATGTTGTTAAAGATGTTTTTCATCTGTAGCCTACTTTCATAATAATCTATGACTTCTATTTTTCTTTGAGATGCCAGCTCAAAGCAGGATGGAGGATTCCTCAAAATGTGTATGTCAGAGTTGATTCTCAGAAGCAACTGTCGCAGCTGTAGTTCACCAGAATGCTTTGACAATATCCCACGATCATTACTTTATTCTAACCAACTGCATAGTTTGTTGAAACCCTTTTTCTCATCTGAACCTAAAGGTCTTCCTCTTATCTTGTGGTTTCTCTATTAGAACAAACTTGTCCAAACAAGATGAAAACTTGCCTCTTCTGCAACTTTCTATGCAACCCAGTACAGTATCAGCAAAGAATCTCTCTCTCTCTCTCTCTCTCTCTCTCTCTCTCTCTCTCTCTCTCTCTCTCTCTCTCTCTCTCTCTCTCTCTCTCTCTCTCTCAAGCATTATTAACCATAGTGGCTCGAAGACGTAATGTCATAACTTTCGTAATCTTATCTCTGTCTTTGTGTACCCAGTCATCATTTTTTCCAAACAAAGACATTGTAATGTCCATTTAAAAGAAGTTTCCAAAAACGATTTTAAGATTTTTACTGAAAAAGTTCCCTCATCAAAAGGCTTTCATTTGTCCACAAACCCTCGACGGCAGTCATGACGAGCAACAATATTTTGACCAGTGCCTTCAGTTGGTTGCAGATAGGTCTTCAAATCTTCTGTTTCCTTCTCCAATAACTCTGACCAATGTTGTCAAAGCTTTCTGATAAACGACAGCTGCGAGTGTTAATTCAGTGAATCCACTCCGTTATACACATTTTGAGGAATTCTCCTCATAGCTTGGAGCTGCCATCTCAAAGAAAATTAAGATCCATAAATTAAGATGAAAGTACCATAGAAAAACATCTTTAAGAACATGTCCTTTGAAATATAGTCCTTCTAGAGACATGGTTATTGATATAAAAATAAGTCACCATTAAATTACCTGGATTTTGGGGTTGTAGCTTAGCAAATAATAATAATAATAATAATAATAATAATAATAATAACAGTGGCCGCCATTTTGAACAGGGGTAAAAGATGAGGTTCCCCATGAAGGAATAAAAGTGCTTTTTAATGGATATACAAGCCTTTGGTTCATCTGGCCAAGTTTTAGCTCAATACTAATTTTTTTCTGGACCAAACCCTTTAACGACTGAACTTTAACACTAAGCACTCCAGAAACGGCTTAACATATAATCTGGTGATGCGAAAGAATGAAAACTATATAGAGGTAAGACATTTCATATTTTTCTATCATGAAAAAGTAACTAAATGTATAATGATACTCTATTCGCATAAAATGAACACTTATATACTGTAATTAGTTGTATAATGAATTGGAAAGCCTTTTCACTAATCATCACAATCTCACTACAACTTAATTAAGTTAGTAATAATTATTTCCATTTCTAAGAATAAGAATAAATTACTTCTTCAGACTTAGTATTTCAAGACTAATAACTACAGTACTTGGAGTATAAGTAACAAATATATTTTTTTATATGAAGAATTATCCAATCTTTAATCACGTGAATTTCAAAGTTACGTGTCCGCATAACGCTAATTTCTTCTTGGATATCTTTACAAATAGCATTCGAAATCTTAAGGAGTTTGGCATCACTGAATATCTGTTGAAGAGGAGGATGTCTAACGCAACCGAATGTTTAAAGCCCATTGCATCGGGCGTAACCAGCAAGAGACCTTTAGAACTGAAGGATCTCTATGGTGCCCTCAGCGTACTTTTAGTAGGTAAATATAATCCCGTAACCTTATCTTAATACTTTAAGGAAATGTTATTCCCTTCACATGTACGGCTGGACACAGAAGTCACTGACACACCTCGCTCCGAAGTGCACTCTGTCACACCCTTATCTATCGGCGAGTAACTAAACAGATAGTAAATTAAGTAATGACAAATGGGTGGGGCTAAGTAAAGGAACCCGCCGTTCAGCAAGGGTGTGGCTGGGTGGACTTCAGAGCTAGGTGTGCCAAGGACTCCTGTGTCCAACTGTACATATTCAAAATAAAAAAGGCAGTCAACATAATAAAGACGAATTTTAATATATATGGCAGTAGCATTACTGTTATATTGGAATGGTAATCTGAAAAATAGTTTTACATGATTTTTATACTATTCCCCTTCATTTGAAACTTTATCTAGCGTATTAAATGCGCGCACTGTATATACTGTAGGTTATTACGATGAATTACTGTTCCTGAAATAAAATTTCAATTATGTAAATTTCTATCCATTCGCTGCATATACGTAGGTACAGTGGTCAGCACAATCGCTTTCTTTATGGAATTAATCATAAACAAGCAGGGTTATCAACTAAAGAAAGCAGACTTCATGATCGCATCCGGAACAAGTAAGGGATGAAGAGTAAGCAAAATTAACTTCGGACTGGTAACCTGGCGACGATTTTGTGCATTAATAAAAAAAAAAGGGGGGGGGGGGGGATTTGAGCTTTCTAAAATTGTCTAGTTTTTCACGTGTACGTGTTTATCACTTTTACTTACTTTTAATTGTAACAAAAACAAATAACTATATTTTTTTTCCTTTAGTACATTGTAAAGGAAAATTCGCAAATGCAAACTATGGTCAACATTATGAGGATATCATGCAAGAGATCTTGAAATAAAGCATAAATAATATCATTATAAAGGATTTACAAATTGATTTATATACGCACATGTTCCTTTCCATGTCCACAAGGCTATTACAACTAAGCACTGATCGGTTTACTACTAAAAGATCGAGGTAACTTTGCAGTGACTTTACGGTCACTAGCTGCACTACATTCTGCCTTTTAATCTTCATCTGTTCTAGTTAATCTCTTCTTACTTAATTTTCCAATATCTTTAACCGAGTCTTACTTCAATCATGAGTATTGAAATGAAACTCAGTAAATGGTCATAATTCCTAAAAATATGAATTTATACCCAAACGTGCACCCATCATATCTTTACTATGTATGTGTATTTTATTGATAATTTATGTGCAAATAAACAATAGCATTCATGATTCACCTTACTCTTCCTATAACTGCAGTCGTCATTAGCACACACACATATAAACATACAAAGGTATATATATATATATATATATATATATATATATATATATATATATATATATATATATATATATATATATATATATATATAGGCTATATATATATATATATATATATATATATATATATATATATATATATATATATACAGTATATATAAAGTAATCTCTCTCTCTCTCTCTCTCTCTCTCTCTCTCTCTCTCTCTCTCTCTCTCTCTCTCTCTCTCTCTCTCTCATTAACAACTTTTGTGTGTATATATATATATATATATATATATATATATATATATATATATATATATATATATATATATATATATATATATTTATATATATGATTGTGTATGTGGCGCCAAACACCCTGAGTCCATATCTAACTTATCTTGCATGAACTTTCTCATCCTCAAGGTCAAACATCATAAAGGATTGGGTGAAAACTGCAACTATGTTGCACCAATAATCTACTAACAGTTGTTTCGTCCATCAACCTGTAGTTTTCAGCACTGCTGCATTCGTTAAACAATAGAATTCCAGTTGAATATACAAATCCTATGACAATGAAAATAAAAATAAAGACAAAACTCAAGAAAAATAAAAACCGTGGAGAAATTTAGAAATGAAAAACGAAATTTCCAGTACGGAGGACAATTTTCCATGAGACATTAGAAGATCTAGAGTCTGTCTCCATGAACTCCGTAATAAGTCTCAACTTAAGGCTGTAATCTTATGCCCAAAAACCACCTACATGATAGGCACGCGTACCTCCTCCGAAAACTATTATAATATTAGGATTACAAAGTACGCTCGTCCCCAACCTCATGGATCCTTTAGGGCTCATCAATTCTAACTTGCTACACTAAACTCCTGTGAAAAATGACCGAGAAGGAAGGGCACTTAATTTGAAACAGATTCCCCTACTGATGTCTTCCAGGAAGTTCCAGCTCACGCAGTAGATAACTGCATTTGCTTGGCTAGGAACGGTCTATCCCAAGAGTCTGTGCACGTATCAAAATGTGTGTAGTGGTAACGTCTAGCATATGAACGTCTAGAATGGGGGGAAACCTTTCTATGAAAAATTTCTTGAATTTTCCTCAATGGTGATGGGAAACACAACTTAGAATAATTTTAGATGCAATTTCGGAAACACGCCAATTCATATATAGAGAGAAAGACAGAAACAAAGGGTAAGGAGGTGGAGCAGGGTTCGAGAAGGAAAGTCGGTGATATGTGGAGATAGAACGTAAGTGGGGGAATCCGTTTAAAACAAGGTTCCCTCACCTATCGGGCCTTTCTTGCTGCGTTGAGTAAAGCTTTGTAGTGTCTGCTGTTCTGGTCTCTCCGCCAATGCAAAGTAACACTGGCATGGTTGTGATGGGCTCAAAGTCGTGTCCTCTGGGCAGTAATTGCATGCCCAATAAAGCCTAAGTCGAGAGACTTGACTGTCTCTAACACACACGTAGACTTATTAACCACCTTGGTTTTAAAACACCCCGGTGCAGTGTCATGCCTTATTAGAACTTATTGTCTCACTGCTCTATCATTTATACATTTCCACTTCTAAATATACTTTCTGGGATTGTTTTCTTGTACAATGGTTGCAAACGGTGGATATGTATCACTTATCATCCGAAGACAGCTTTCAAATTAAGGATAACTTTTTTTCATCCTGCACTCTTAAAAGAAAAGGCAAAAAATGAAACTATGCTAGAACATTAGTCTGAAAATTGCTGTTTCATCCATCAAACTATAGCATTCAATAGCTACAATTCTTAACTAAGCAATTGCATTTTAATATATATGCTATCACAGTAAAAAGCCAGTGGAATTTTTAAACTAACAAGGAATTTTAGCTATCGTGGACAACTTTCCATAAAGCGTCTCAAGAGCCCAGTGTCTTTAAGAGCTCATAAAAAAAAAAAACCTTCTTGGCTCTGCAATCTTGTGCCCAAAAGCAATTTACATCAAGACCTTGCCTGCTTCCTCCTATGACTAATATATAATTTGGATAGCACACTACTGTGCCTTCAAGTCCAACGATCCCCCTGGGGTAACATTACTCCCAACTTACTTGTGTAGTAGTGACTGCAATTCTGCTCGCTCCTACAATATAGTACATGCACTGCTGTGATGAGCTAAAAGCTGTGCCCTGAGGGCTGTTCTCGAATGCCTAACACCTTAAACAAGAGGGTTGATTTCTTTCAACTAACATCTAGAGATGTAGACCACATTGCTCCTCAATGACTTGAA
>NC_090732.1:145545832-145563332 GCF_036898095.1 Palaemon carinicauda
AGTGCATAGAAAAAATCTCCCCAGGACTTGTATAATGAGATCTAGTTATGTTTTCATATATGTGATGTGCATGCCAGTGTGACTGTTTGTTACAACGATTATGGACAGCTCTTCTGAGGAAACAATTACACAATGTCAAGGGATAAGGGTCACACACCAAATTAAACATTCATGGCTTCATATTAGCTCATAAGGAATACTTCTGCATTGAGGAACAATCCTATATGAAAATAAAAAACAAAATTAAAAAAAAAAAGAAATAAAGTAGATAAATAAATTAAGACATATCGAACGATAAAAATATGTACATTTAACAGGCAAAAAAAAAAAATTCTTGCTCAGAGGGATGGTGAAGTTGCAGATACTACTAAAAACTATCGAACTTGAGCGGCTCTCGAACCCCCGTCCAACAGGTCACCAGGCAAGGATGTTTCCAAGAGGCTACCACAACCAAGTCAAAAAAGCGTTCAGTGTTAACTAATACCTTGAGGCAACGTTGGTGTTAGGTGCTAACAGAGAGGCAAAGTGTCTGCAAGTAAGGTTTATTCAACAGATAACGAGCTTATATAGAAACAGTTGAGAGCAAGAATGTCAAAAATATTCAAACAATATGAAACAAGTGAGGGGCAAGCTTGAACAGGTTTTTCATTATCAGTGCAGGAGTGATAATAAAAAAGCAGTAACATTACAGTGAATAACCGTGTATGATACAAGTGCGGTATATAGTTCTCTGCCTAAAAAAAAGACAGACCTACGTATGAAATATGGCACCTTGATCTAGAAAGGTGAACTGTAAGTGGGCCATCTTGCAAAAGATATCCAGGTTTTAAGTGATCAATGGAGACCCAGTTTACTTTGCCACTAATGTTAATTAATAAAGCTTTCCATGTGCAACAAACCACAATGAAAGGGACCATGTAAGCGGGCATCAGCAGTGGATTCCTAGTGTTAGTGCAAAGGAAGATATGCACCGCAGTGTGTAAAGTTTTTGGTATGTATTGCTTCGCTTGGGGCTTACAAGTCTGATGGCAGGTAGTAAATTTTCCAACAACATGATGCAGGTGCTGGAGATTGTCGGAGGTGGTTATAGACAAAAAAAAATTCAACAGGGATGACCAATAGGTCACCATACACAATTTCAGCTCTCAAGACATCCAGAGGACATCAGTTGGAGTCATTGCAGCGGGACATCAAAGCTGATTTGAGGAAAAGATGAAAATGTTCAACCATTCCATTAGCTGCAGGGTTGTAGGCAGTTATCTGATGTAGGGTGATGCCCAGGAGATTCGCTAATGATGTTCACAATTAAGAGGTGAAAGAGGTAACCTGTCAGAAGTAATATGCTCAAGGATACCAAATCTCGCTATCCACCCTGAAAATAAGGCAGATGTACATGAGCTGGACGTTACAGTTTCAATGGGAATGGCTTCAGGCCATTGAGTGGAATGGTCAGTGATGGTAAACAAGTATCGATGTACTTGTGATGTGGGTAGGGGACCTACTACATCGACGAGAATGTGAGAAAAACAACGGTGAGGTTAAGGAAAGGTGCTCACTCCTGTATCCATGTGCCGATGTACTTTTGAAGTATGGAATGAAGTATAGGCGCAGACCCAATTCTTAATCTCCAAAGTAATGCCGTGCCAAATGGACTTCGTCTTCAATATCTGTGCAGTAGACCGACGTAAGGGAAGTGAGAGGCCACGGATGAAATAAAACAACACTGATCTACCAGTGCTGATATCACGGAGGAGGGTGAAGTTGGAGACGCAGAGAACAAAGTCTTCCCAATGGAGGGATGTGCAGGATGTCCTACATGCTTGGTACTCCAGATCTTTTTGTTGGGCTTCTGCCAAGGCATTGTACATTTTTCATTGGGCTTCTGCATTGTACAGGTTATCCATTCCCAGGTGAATGGTGGCCTATGGGTTTCTCGACAGGGCATCGGCAATGGGATTCATTTTCTAGGGAGAGGCTGAAGGGTTCAGTTGTATTCAGCCATGGTGGAGAGATGTCAACGCTGACTGGTGGACCAGTCGTCGGACTGTTGAGTTAAGGCATGCAACAGAAGGACGAAGGGCATACCCTCTAAGAAGTGACGAAAGTGACGGACATCCAAATGCACCGCCAGCAATTCGCGATTGAAGGTAGAGTACCTGGATTCTGCCCTGTACAGTTTTCTACTGAAGATGGCCAATAGGCGGGGCAAGCCATTGACAGCTTGCTCGAGTGCTGCACTAATAAGTGACGTTGCTGGTATCAGTTCGGAGGAGAGGGGTATGTGGCACGGGAAAAGTGAAAGCAGCAGCAGTTGATAGGGAATTTCATTTGCTGCAGAAGGCCGCTTCTTGAAGGGGACCCCACTTCAGGTTGTTGGGCTTGCCCTTGAAGGAGGAGTAGAGGTGAGCAAGAGAGACAGCGATGGCTGGCAGGAACCGGTGATAATACTTGCAGGGGTTTGCAGTTAAGGGCGTGGGGAAGTTCTGAACAGCTGATACCTTCTCAGGGAGGGAGAGTGATGCAGTGCCTTAAGAAATATACTTTGTTGTCACCAAAGGTACATTTGTTGTATTGGACTACAAGCCTGTTCTATTTTAGGCGGTCGAGAACGATCCATAGGTGACGGAGGTGTTCCCCTTAGGAAAAAGAAAACACAAGTATGTTGTCCACGAAACATACACAGAAAGGGAGGTCCCTTAAGATGCCATACATGAGGCATTGAGAAGTGGCTCCAGCATTACTAAGGCCAAAACAAGAGTAATTGTAGGTGAACGTACCATAGAAGGTGGTGATGGCAGTATTGGGGATGTCTTCTGGGTTCATGAGCACCTGATAATACCCCTTCAAGAGGTCGAGCATGGAGAACACCTTCGCTTTGTGTAAGAAGGAAGTAACGTCGTCAATGTTGGGGAGGGGGTAGTGATCCGATTCTGTCTGCATGTTCTGACGTCTGTAATCCCCGCAAAAGCAGAGGGAGCCATTCTTCTTCGGGATGATGTGTAAGTGTGATGACCATGGGCTTGAGGCCATTTGTCAAAGGCCCATTTCTTCCGTTTTGGTGAACATTTGTCTAGTGGCTGTCAAACAACCCAGGGCCAGACACCTGAATCTGGCAAACACTGGGACCCCACTGTCCTAATATGGTGACCAACAATGTGCTTGGCAAGAACCGTGGGCTTTTGGCGAAGTTTTGGACGGAATACTTCCGGGTACAGCGTGAGATGGGTTTAGGCCCCCTAGGGTGCACTGATGTGGAATGCAAGGTCGGAGGGGACAAGTTGAAGAGGTGCCGATGAGTATGAGTCTGCATTGAAAAAGTATCGATGTGCCACATCAACTAAGAGGTATTTGGTGCTCCCAATTGATAGTGTTTCTTTTACCCGTGGGTTGGGATGTCAGATCCATCGGCAGCTAACAGACAGACGTCAGTAGGCTTAGCATGACGATGTTGTATCCTGGAGAGTGACTCTGGCAGAAGGGAACTGCAAGCACCAGCGTCTACTAAAAACCTCACACCTTTAGCTTAATCATGTAAAAAGAGAAAAGATTACAGTAGAGACAGGGGAGGTCACCGCCACAATCGAGGGCCTACTTACAAGTTTTTTGGCCACTAACAACCGTACACGCAATTTTTGGAATGGTAATAGCAGAACTGCCGTCAGTAAGTGACTGCAGAGGTCGTTAGTTAGAGCATGAGCGAAGGGCGGCATTTATGGGCAGTGGGCTGTGGGCGGCTTTGTTGCCACTCAGGCATATCATGAGGTGGCGTGTGTCAAAGAGCCAAGTTCGGTGGGAGACATGAAAACTGTGTGAAGTCACTCTGCTGGTCACCAATGTGGCAACCTTGGTGTTAGGTGCTAACAGAGAGGCGAGGTGAATGCAAGTATGAATCATTCAACATAATAATGAGCTTATATACAAACAGTTGAGAGCGAGGTCACAAAAATTCAAACAATATGAAACATGAGATGGCAAGTTTAAACAGGTTTTTCTATCAGTGCGGGAGAGAGCAAGAGATAAAAAAAAAACAATATCATTACAGTGTAAGAGCGTGTATAGAACACCTGCGGTACATCCTAAAATAAGGAAGACAAATAATCAACACGAAAAGTTGATTACTATTTCACAAAGGAGATAAAAATCTCTGAAAACTGCCATATGGCTACAAATATCAGAAGCCTAAAGAATACCTGCTGTTGAAAAAATGTTGTGTGAAGGATTTGGATGTAATACAGTGAACCCTCGCTACTTCACGGTTCGACCATCGCGGATTCACCATCCATAACCCATATATATATATATATATATATATATATATATATATATATATATATATATATATATATATATATATATATATATATATATATATACACACACACACACACATACATATATATATATATATATATATATATATATATATATATATATATATATATATATATATATATATATATATATATCTAAAGTAGGAAGATGTGATGTAGTTCTAAGGGAAAAGTATGGGAAATATGTCTGGGTAATAAGCAAAGCTCTACCTCCAGTTTGTTTCTTCATTATGATCAGAGATAAATGTAAACAAAACATTGGTTGCCATTTTTTATCGTGCTTTTTAGCATGTTTAGGAAATGCATGATATAAAATCACCTTTAATATTTGTGCCTGTTTTAGTTTAGGGTACTGTAGTACATGCATTAAGTGTTCTGTATATTAAAGGGTAGTTTGTTAACAGTACTACGTACAAGGGAAGGTTTTAAAAGTCTGAATATACATGTTGAAATAAATAGGTAAATATGGTGTCACTACTTCGCGGATTTTCACCTATCGCGGCCGCGTCTGGAACCTATCTACTGCGATAAACAAGGGTTCACTGTAATATAAATAGACTAATACAGAGATCAGTTGAGTCCATTGTTACCTATGTATTTCAGATCGTGAAATGTGAAAAAGGTATATGATTAGAAATAAATATGGTAGGTAGGTGCCTCTTTGATTGCCAAATCTTACGTGTTGTGCTGGCATTGATTAAATTCTTATTTATAATAGCAATGTGAATAATTAATCCACATTCGGCATTAATGAAATTTTGAACACTTTCGGACTGAGATTTATTATAATGGTTTTATGTTTAAAGGCCGATCATGAATGGCAGAAACAAGGTAGAATGACATTGCCCTATCAAGCCGGACAATGCCCAAGAGACTGACCATATATGCCTATGATCAGTGCCCAAGACCCCTCTCCGCCCAAATCAGGACCAAGGAGGATCAGGAAATGGCTGCAGATGACTCGACAGATAGACCTATAAGCTCCCCCAAAACCACCTCTCCCCATCCTTATCCTACAAAGATGGGGATGCTGCAGCGACCAAAGGAACTAACGAGTTGAGCGGAACTCAAACCACAGTCTGACGATCACTTAACAAAGACGTTACCAACAGGCCACCACAACCATAGCAGTTCAGTCAATTAAGGTATTTGAAATAGCTCTTGTTTCTGTATGACTGCTGCTTGTTTGAAATGAAAAGCTAACAGCTCTCGAACTACTTAAATGAGTAGAATGTTTTCCATATGATAATCTGATTTTGCATATTGGAGATTCCAATAAATCTTCAAATTAGCAGAAAAAAAATAAAAAGGAAACTCGCTAAGAGAAGTATGAAAATATGATAATTCATATTGAGAATTAATTTTGCCCGTGTTTGCAAAATAAAAACTATCATACGTTTGTGAGGAATGAAAAAAAAAAAATTATTTCCCCCACTTTGATTTTATACTATTGCACACTATCTGGAAATCATTACAAAAACACATTATCAGCACCTTAATTCTGTTCCAGAATACATTTGAAGACGCTGGGAAAGCAACCAACTTTATTTCCTTTAAGTTTACCTTCTCGAGGAGAGGTTAGCCACTAAACCCTAAAGGCACTTCCTCTAAAAGATTTTTTTGCCGAGTAATAGAACGGATAACCAAGTGTGTCAACCTCCTAAAGTTGATGATGCGTGTTGGAATACAAGGCGCAACTTGGGCTATTTACTTACTAATCTTTCATAATTTTTACTGACGTTTCATGATTGGCAATGCACTGAAAAAGAAAACTTCAGTTGTCAGTTTGTATTTTCGTCTTGTTTTTCTTTATCCGCACTTTTCTCTGAAAATTAATATTGTTTGATCAATTATGTTCATTAAATGTGATACCTTGGGTTTCACAATGAACGTGGATTACGTTATACGATTCTTTTAAATATTTAGATGGCGTATACGACAAACAAACTTCATTGGTCCTGCAGGTGTTTTCCCAACGTGATAGGACAAGGAAAACAACCCTTGAAAAAAAGTAAAGTAAGTGAAGCATATAGAAATGAGTTTTATCAGATACTGGACTAAAGACATATGCACAATGTAAACTGACAAAGTTGTGTCGGCTGTTGTGAAACTATCAAAAACATTTTTGCTTCAAAGACGGACTTAAATATTCAACCATCTGTAACTCAAATTACTATTTACTTTCATAAAACTTCAAGTGTAAAGTTAGGTAAAAAGTGTTCCAAATTAGTTAATGTAAACATGAAGTACTAAAATCCTTCTTATCCGCCACCCAAGACCTCCAACATCAAGCACCAGAGAGGGAGAAAATTCAGCGCCCACATTAACTTGGTCTATTTGATTTGGACCTCTGGCAATTAGAGATTTTCTTCTTTACTTTGTGAAGTGGAATGTAATCATGATGAATATTTGCGGCATTTGCAATGTTACTGGGAATTTTAAATTATTTTATACAGCAATAGTAATGTTTAAATACAAAGTGAAAACGAAATTACATTACAAGAATCATAAAAAGGAATAAAATTATAAAATGGAGCTAAGTAAATGAAAAAAAAAGATTGAAATGCTGCACTACGTAGTTTCAAAGTGAATTTTGAATTAATGAGTGCGTAATTAGAAAGGCAACTGGGAATACATCTTTATGAATGGATAGATGGATGTAAGGAACTTGGGCCATATGAAACATGGTGAAATTAATAATACAAATTTAGTAAACCAAGGACAATTACAAAATAGAAGACAAAAAATAAATGAACGCAAATTATGCATATTATTCACACATTCATATATCTAAAAGTAAAAACTTTTTCCTTACACATTCACTTGAAAATTCTTAAAACTCCTTTGACCTGATATAAAATACCATTTTCCTATTAAAAAGTCACAAGGGCTTAAATGACACCATCTTCATTATAAATCGCACGAAACAAATGCAGGGAAAACGTTTTACATGAAAAGACGACGCCTTTTGGAATAACATCCTGATTTAATCAAAATAAATTGTGGTATTTTATATTTATAGTCTTTTACAGCTTCTTGTTTTCGACTGCCTGATTTGCTGTCTTCATTATTAGAATAAAATCATAGTGAAAACTATCTCGCTCTTGTGTCACGATCTGGATGGTTTTACTATAAGATGTTATTGTGTTTGTCGTTGGTACTTGATAAATCTTCACTCATATTTTCACGATAATAACAATAAAAGCTGATTGCATCCACCTCTAAAACATAAATGAACAAAACTATAAAATCATCCTACAATATTTACTGTAGTTTTTGAAGTTGATCATCTTGTTCATCTTCGGGAACCATAATCCGCCAGGCTTTGTCAGCTTAAATAAGAAGGATTTCCTAAGGATTTCCAGTGCGGGGGAGAGAGATTCCCTTGAGACAGGATCTATCCTTACTTTTTATATTGACCTTTGCTGTAAGTCTCGTGTATAGACGACTTCTTCCTATGATTCATCTTATTGGAACTTTATAGAATTTTATATTTACTGAACTTTCCATGTCACTATTTTGCTTTGTCCAAAAATTTCCATGTTCACCTCTAAACTACCTTTATTTCCTTGTGAAAGGAAGATTTATTTCTTAATATTGCCTCCGAGATTTTTTAATGGATTTCATAAACCATGTTTAAATGAGGCTGTAAATATACAAGAAAAGGACAGATGAAGCAAAGTTAGACCTTTTCAACAATAAAATATATATATCATTACAGTGACTTTTCATCTCATACTTTACACCTTTCCTCTCATTGATTTCTTTACCACCACACACACACACACACACACACACACGCACACACACACATATATATATATATATATATATATATATATATATATATATATATATATATATATATATATATATATTTATTTACATACTGTATACACTTAAAAACCAAGCCAGAGGGTAGAAAGGGCTTTCTTCATGGACTAGGACTTTTTCATGAGCTGCTTTACCACCTGCCACATTACTGTAAGCCCTAAGGAAAAAATGACTCAGCCAGTGGGAGTTCATGAATTTATCGTGGACGGAGCCAGAGAAAGGAATTTCAGAATCTTATTAAGCAATAATGAAGTGACATAGCTAAACACAAAAATGTCTTATTCATTGAGAGGAAGTTGAAGAGTTCCGTCAAATTCCTTCAAGTCCATTCATTATCTGGCAAGCTAGTAGTCATTTTCCAAACCTTAGCTCAATGCATCAGTGAACAGGATGGCAGAATTCCTAGCAAGACATTACTGGAATCCTGCTAACATTTGAAATCCTTGATGACACCATCCAATAGATAACGCAAGAAACAAGATGTCTGTTCAAGTATTCCTACAACTTGGCCAGAGTATTTGGTTTGTGACAGAACTCTGGATCAAGAGCTTTACAAACAAAAGTTGCTTCTATGTCAATATTCATACACAAGTATTTGCCGCCTCTTGTCAGTGGCATTAGATCTGACTTTTAAAATGTTGATACAAAGCCCAATATGCAGCCAGACTCGAATCAGGAAGGGCAGATAATGTCAAAGCTCTACTGCAGATCCTGATCACCAACCAGTTGTCCATGACTCCGATATGATGCCATTCATGCTAGGCTACAAGGGCCTGTCTGCAGGCTAAAATACACTACCTGTAACTGAACTATCTTCACCATTTGAAGTGAAAATATTTAATCATATCTGGGTGAACTGAGACAATGGGAGTACAAATCCTTGAGGTCTAGAGATCCTTGAACTCCATCTTGATAGTATGACAAACTAAGGGCACTTTGAATTCTAAAAGGTATTTGTGACAAACTTGTTTAGCAGGTTGAGGTTAATGATTGACCATACTCTTTCTGTTGCCTTTAGGCTTAAGATTACATCTTCCTGTTACCATTGGGACAATAATCTGGCACCTGTGGAAATTATAAAAGTTGTCCCATACGTCCTCGATCATATGCTTCTGCAACTTCGACCTACCTAGCTATCCTGTTCTAAAACCCTTAGTTTTAATTGTATATGTGGAAGATGAAAGACTGCAATTTAAATGGAAGCCTTAATTCCAGTAACGGAGCAGGAATGAGTTTAACCAACACAGTATCATAGGGTTCTTGATTTCGTTTCTGATGTAGTTGGAGTATTCATTATCTTTCCTGTAAAATAATGGTATTACCTTCTCTAGGGTCCAAGTGTGCACTAATAAAGAGAAGTTGACCTTGACCCACTTCAATGAATCATATAAGGTCACAGAAGAGAAGACCTTGTAGAGTATTGAAAATGGAAAGATACCTATAGATGACCTTCTCTCAGTCACCATTTGACCTGTAGAAATGTGCTCAATGTATGCTTCCATCACAGCCCCTCTACCTACTAGGTATGTGCTTACATCTACTCCCAACATCATGTTTCCTGTAGCCATGAATCTCCATGTTTGAAGAAGACTGTTTTATTACGGGTCACATTATGCCAGTTCGCAGGTAAAAGGCACGTTTTGTACACCTGTGATTGATAACCCAATCTGCTAATTACAGTGTGGGAACCCTTAGGCTAGGGACCCAAGTGGTCATAACCAGTACTGTCTTTATCAATGTCTCATTTATCTTTTATGCAGCATACATGTGGCCAATTACAGTCATGCCCCAGTGTTTTCACTTCCAATCATGCCAGCAGACACAGTAGAAAGAATTTACTAGACGAGAACATGTTTTTCATAGCGAGTTTAACCTAACTTCATTACTCAATAGCTGACCAACCTGACAGCATTTAATCCGAATTACCCCTAATAAGTAATATGATGAAAATCCACAATCCCATGCTCAGTGAAATGAAATTTCCAGCTCGCATTGGGATTGACCTCATTATCTCTACTGAGTCCTAATATATGAAAATACAGTGTGTTCAACAAAAATATATTTCTACATCAAATTAGATCAAACCCTAGCCTATTGAAATGAATAAACTAAGGCTCCATCCCAATGTGAGGTCGAAATTTATTTCTATTAAACACGTCATTGTGTTGATTTTCATCATATATTGACTCATAGGGATAATAGGAACCAAATAATATTGTACCAACCGTGTGTCACACGATCGTACATAGTAACGAAATTTTTTTTTCATATATTATGCTTTATATTTTCGCTCTCCCCTCGCACTGACAGGGACCTGAATAAACATACCTGTTTTTCTCCCCATTAACTGTTAACAGAACCGGTTATCGGTTGAACATGAAGTTGCCTGTTATGTTCTTATGTCCTTCTTGCCTGGACTTGATGTATATATAAACTGATGTTCTGTAATAAAATTACTCAGTTGCTTTCATCCTGCCTTCTTCGTCACAGCCTCTCTAGGCCCGTCACATTGGTGACCCCGGAAGTCGACTCGCACCTCCTGCCTCCCCCGTCCAGCCCCCCGTCATTGGTACTATGGCAGACTCCACGGAAGTTGGCGCCGTCCCCATTGAAGCTTTCGTCCTTCGGACAGGCGTTTGCTTGGTTTCAGCGCGCAGAAGTCCAGTTCCGCATCAAGGGCGTGACTCGCTCAACCACCAAAGCAGATAATGTTCTCGCGGTGATACTTGATGACACCTTCCCGGAAATATCCAACTGGCTTTGTGAACAAGGAGACACCCCAATAGCGTATGATGAATTCAAAACATACCTTCTGCAGCAGTACTCGCCGTCGCCAGCCACCCGTATAGCAAAGCTTTTTCAGATCTTTCAACAACCGTTGGGGGACCAAAGGGCTTCGCTCTCCCTCAAGGTAATGACCAGTATCGCTCGCTTGCAACCTCCCACAGACAGCTCTCCTCGTGAGGTGGACCTACTTTGTGCCCTTTGGGTATGCCATTTACCCTAACCTGTACGGGCTGCCATACCCAATGTTGATAGTTTACCCATATAGGACTTGATGACCAAAGCTGACGCCCTTATGGACAGCCACTTCACGACCTTCAAGACCTCCATCAACGCCTTCACTCCTGACGAAGAGGACGCCTATTTAATGTCAACCGAAGCTAACTTGAATGCCGTAGGACATACACGCCTACCCAGTGATGTGCTGGAGCGGCGACAAAGCCACCCATCACCCACCACTCGCTCGCGCCCCAACCAACGACTTCTACAGCCACTTACTGCCGCAATTTTGCTACTACCACTACAGATTCGGGGCAGCTGCGAAGAAATGTGCCAAGGATTGTCAGTGGGCAAAAAACATGTAAGTAGGCCATCGCTCGTGGCAGTGGCCGCCCATGTTTCTAATCTTTCTTTCTACATGATGCAGGAACGGGCGTGCGATTTTTGGTAGACACGGGCGCTTGCCGTTCTCTTTTGCCAAGGGAACTCTTCAGGACACGACGTAGTCTGTCTACGTCTCCCGACGTCCGCCTAAACATGCAAACAGAACCGGATCACTACCCCACCCCAAAAATCGCTGACGTGACCTCCTGCCTGCACAAACCGAACGTTTTCTCCATGCTCGATGTCCTGAAGGGGTATTATTAGGGCCTATGAACCCAGAAGACATCCCCAAGCCGCCATCACCACTCCGTTTGGTACATACACCTTCAATTACTCCTGTTTTGGACTTCGTAATGCTGGGGCCACTTTTTAACGTCTCATGGATGGCATCTTAGAGGACCTCCATTTCTGTGTATGTTATGTGGAAGACATACTTGTGTTCTCTTCCTCAAAAGAGGAACACCTCCGTCACCTGCGCATCGTGCCCGACCGCCTGCAACAAAACAGCTTTGTAGTCAAGTATGACAAGTGTACCTTTGGCGCCAATGAAGTGTCGTTCTTAGGGCACTGCATCACTCCTGAAGGAGTCCATCCCCTCCCTGAGAAGGTAGCAGCCATTAAGAACTTCCCCACGCCCTCGACCGTCAAAGCTCTGCAGGAATTCTTGGGCACGATTAACTATTATCACCGTTTTCTGCCAGCCATTGCTGCCACTCTTTCTCCCCTCTACGGCTCCCTCAAGGGCAAGCCAAAAGACCTGAAGTGGGGTGCCCTTCAAGAAGCAGCCTTCTATAATGCAAAGAAGGCCCTATCAACCACTGCTGCTCTCACTTTTCCCATCCCACATACCACTCTCCTTCTCTCCACTGATGCCAGCGACGTCGCTATTGGTGCATTACTCGAACAGGTGGTCAACGGCTCGCCCCGCCCATTGGCCTTCTTCAGCAGAAAACTGTCCAAGGCAGAATCGGGTTATTCTACCTTCAATCGCAAATTGCTGGCAGTGCACTTGGCTGTCCGTCACATTCGCCATTTCTTAGAAGGTAATCCCTTCATCATTCGCACAGACCACATGCCTCTGGTGCACACCTTCACTCGACAGTCTGACGCCTGGTCCACTCGGCAACGCCGACATCTCTCTGCCGTAGCTGAATACAATTGCACCCTTCAATACGTCCCTGGGGAAATGAATTCCGTTGCCGATGCCCTGTCAAGAAACACGTTGGTTGCCATTCAACTGGGATTGGATTACAACGCCTTGGCTGAAGCCCATCGACAGGATCCAGAATTTCAAGCACGTAGGACATCCTGCACATCCCCCCGTTGGGAAGACATCCCATGCGCCGACAAGTGTTTGATTTCATTTACGGCCTTTCACATCCCTCGTGTCATTCTACTGCACAGCTGATAGAGACGAAGTTCATTTGGCACGGCATTTCTAAGAATGCTAAGGATTGGTCCGTGCCTGTACTTCTTGCCAAACTTCCAAAGTACATCAACACACGGATTCAGGAGTGGGCACCTTTCATCAACCTCAGCATTGTTTCGCCCACAATCGCGTCGACGTTGTAGGCCCCCTATCTTCATCACAAGGACATCGTTACCTGTTTACCGTCATCGACCACTCCACTCGTTGGCCTGAAGCCATTCCCATGGAAACTGCAACGTCCGCCTCATATACATCTGCCTTACTCTCAGGATGGATTGCAAGATTTGGTATCCCTGAGCATATTACTTCTGGCAGGGGTACCACTTTCACCTCTCAATTGTGGACATCATTAGCGAATCTCCTGGGCATCACCCAACATCAGACAATTGCCTACAACCCCGCTGTCAATGGAATGGTTGAACGTTTTCATCGCACCCTCAAAGCAGCTTTGATGTCCCGCTGCAAGGATTCCAACTGGTTTAATCAGCTTACCTGGGTCCTCCTGGGACTAAGGACCTCTCCTAAAGATGCCCTGGACGTCTCGGCAGCTGAAATGGTGAATGGCGACCCGTTGGTCGTCCCTGCCGAATTATTTCCTTCTGCAACCTCCTCTGACAATCTCCAGCGCAAACGTCACAGCGTGGGAAAATTTACTTCATGCCGCCAGACTTACAAGCCCTCAGCGAAGCATCACATACCGACAGACTTGCACTCTGCAACGCACGTCTTCCTACGCAACGACACTAGCAAGCCACCGCTAACGCCCCCTTACACAGGCCCTTTAATTGTGATCCGACGCAGTCCGAAAGCATCCCTACTAAACATTTGTGGCATAGAAGACTGGGTCTCCATTGATCGTCTAAAACCTGCTTATCTCCTGCCAGATGACCCGCATACAGTTCGCCTCTCTAGATCAGGGCTCCCTATTTAACATGTACAGTATGTCATTTTTAGGGGGGTAGCCATGTACTAACCGTGTGTCACACGATCGTACATATATTATGCTTTGTATCTTCGCTCTCCCTTCGCACTGACAGGGACCTGAATAAACAATGTCTGTTTTTCTCACCGTTAACTGTTAACAGAACGGGTTGTTGGTTGAACATGAAATTGCCTGTTATGCTTTTAAGTCCTTCTTGCCTGGACTTGATGTATATATAAACTGATGTTCTGTAATAAAGTTGCTTTCATCCTGCCTCCTTAATCACAGCCTCTATCTGCCCATCACACTATCAACTGTATCAGTTGGTGGGTCAAGAAAGTAGGTAAAACTCATTGTATGTACAGTATAACAATGGTCTCGCCAGGCAAATCCTTAAATGCAGTTACCATTTAGATCCTGACTTCTTTGAGCTCCATTGTTGACATAACTGGCAGATACCGTGCCTTTCACTTGAAGAAACTGGGGATCGATCCCAATGCAAGGGAGAAAAGAATGGGCTTCGCCCGAGTCAGTTTTCTTCCAGAAAATCCTGGGGTCATTTGAGAGATATCCTTTAAAGTTTTTCCTACTAATGTCTATTTTTGCATCTATGCGTTTCCTACATGTGTTTCACGTAAATTATGTATTCATCTATCAAATATTTTATATTTTACTTTTACCCTGTTCATTTCATATTTTTACCATAATTAGACGTGGCAAAAATAGCTTTAATAGCATTTACGTTGGCTTCATATAAAGTAAATGAATCGCCAAACGGTCCTAACCCCTTACAAGTTATCAGAAAGCCTAGGGTCATTGAAAGCACTACTCTAAGTTGGTGGTAAATGAAACGGATCAAATGGTTTTCGTTCAATTCATAGATGAATTGTAATATGAATATGAAATCAGCTATAAACTGGTTCTATATGTCTGAAGCATTATTTAGCTCATCTTTCATGATAGCTAATTCTATTTTGCACATCAGCTATAAACTGGTTCTATATGTCTGAAGCATTATTTAGCTCATCTTTCATGATAGCTAATTCTATTTTGCACATAATGCCTCGCTAACAGCGGCTAGAGAAAACCCTGTTTTTCCCTTTCCGAACGTTATTACATTTTTTATCTTTGCAAGAAAAGTGTCTTGTATAACCACTTCTTACAATCAAAATTTAGTTTTTTACTGTGTAACAGAAATCTAGCAACCCTGACATTTCAAATCAGAAAACTAGAAAAAATGAAGTATTTTGTGGCGCTGTGAAAAGGACGTATATTTTTATGGAAAAATAAAAAGTATTAGAGGCAAAAAAAATTTTCATAAATTCAAAAGAGAAAGAGGACAAAGTGAGGAATTATGATACTCCTATTTGTTCCATTTTCGAGAGGAAGAAGAATTCCATCTCATTTTTCTTTTGTAATTTTTTTCCTTTCATTTGTCTAAACTTGGGAGACTTGAATGGGGTAAGCGGCTTAGAAATTAATCGCTTCTGCCAGCGCAATTCCAGGTTTAGTCTGTTTAGAAAACGTCCACAGAAATATTTTTACACATTAATGTCTAAGTTTACAAACTAAGGACAATTCCAGAATATGGAGTGGGACTCACAACTCTAAATTTGTTGGCAAAGTCGGACGCCTCAACTTTAAAGCGAACAAACATGTTTATTTCATTACAGAACGTTCAAAGCATTTGTTCTTTTTTTTTTACCCCGAGACTAACGAATCCTCCTGCTTGTTATTTAATTAAATCCGTTTCCTGTTTCTAATTAAAAATTGTTAATTCAAGATATCTGTCATGCAAAAGCAATTATCTCCCTCTCCGATATATTTTTCCAATTTAAGTGTTTGTATCACTCAAAAATGTTTTTAAGATTAGAAGATTAGTTACTAAGAGAATTTTTTTCTTTTACTCATGCCATAAAAAAATTTCACTTTCTAAAGATCTTTACACCCACGTGCAGTGAATCAGATATTCATTGGTATGTCCAACATTTGTGAATGACATGCCATGAGTTTATCCTCAAAAGGAAAATAAATTCATGGCAGGAGACAATTTCTCAAGTAATTAACAGAGAAAATATCTCTCAAATGGTTATATATGAATTATGGCATCCAGCGGTTACAAAGCCTACAGAGACTGAGCCGGGTGGGAATGACTGGGAACGACTAGGATTTATTTTAATATAAGCAGTAAATTATGTAACTCATGATTAGTCAAATACAATTTATTGAACCTGGGGTGAAAAAGAAAACTGACGAGAACCAGAGGGTTTATTCTTAGATTAACGCGAAAAGGTGATTAGTTGAAAATATTGTATTGTGACGGGCCGAGAGAAGGTTGTGACACAAAGACAGGTTGAAAGCAACTGAGTGAGTTTATTATAGAACATTCTCCTTTATGTACAAAAGCTCAAAGCAACAAGAATTTTCATGTTCAAAAACAGACACCGTTACCATGAGAAAAACAGACATGTTTATTCAGGCTCTTTTTAGTGCGAGGGAAGAGCGAAGATACAAGCATAATATATACACAAAATGAACTATGTATGATCGTGTGACACACGGTTGGTACAGTATGGATATGATGGCCACTGAAACTGCTGTTTCCCTCAAAAAGAAATATAGCCTCTATGGCTTTTTGGTACACTTGCATATTACAGCCACTGAAGTGAAATATCTTATTTTATTATAGCGCAGGTGAGGGTTTTTTGAAAGCCAGGAGGTGCGAGCAAAATCTCATAAGGTAGAACAAAGAGAATTAATGAAATCTCAGGAAAAGAAGATTATAATCCAAAGAAAATAGCACAAGACATAGTCAATCCCTTATGAGATGTCTCCTTTCCTATTATGCTATATAAAGCTGACTGTTAAATTCAGAAGAAAACAGACAGCACATATCATATATAATGATTGGGACAATCAAAAGCACCGACCATTCCTGTAAACATTTTGTAGCCGAGATATCAGCCATCAATGTTTTGAATGGTATTTTGGCATGGAATCAATTGTCTACGAAATGAGAGTAAGAAATGCTGTCTGCAAATGGGTTTAACTAATACTGACACCAGAACATAAGTTGAGTAGAATGGAAACTTAAACGACACTAACTTTTCACTAGTTTGTTCCAGATAATTCCTGCAGGATGAAAATAACCTCAGAACAGTTTTTCCATCGCTAAAAAATCTAACCTTAAATAAAGACGATTAAGCCTTAAATAAAGACGATTGTAGATCACAATTCCAACCTTTAACAGGTATTATATAAGATAAGACGCATGGGAAATCTGCAGGATTAGACCAAGAGACATGAGTTGATTAAGAGATAACTGTATAAATTTCAGTCAAATTAAAGTATGTTCTTAGAATCGAGATTAACCCCTCTACACAATGATACCAAATTAGTATGTATGTAACATGTGGTTGTTTGTGATTATATCTGGTCTTAAAAAAAATATACTACAAACTTCATCAGTTATCGTGGCGGATTTGGGCGGATTTCGATTCTAAATACAAATCTGAATTCATCGGGAATATATGTAGCAGAGTCGTAACCAAATTTCATCTCTTTATGTTCGAGTGATAAAAGTCAACTATGGGGTTA
>NC_090732.1:145568332-145580832 GCF_036898095.1 Palaemon carinicauda
GGGGGTTGAAGGAGAAACCCCCCCCCCCTTTTCCTGGAAAGAGTCTACTTGGTCCCTCTTACGAAAAAAGTAGCAATTGAAAAATAATAGTAAAAAAAAAAATATATATATATATATATATATATATATATATATATATATATATATATATATATATGTGTGTGTGTGTGTGTATGTGTGTGTGTTTGTGTGTGTGTTTGTGTGTGTGTGTGTATGTGTGTGTTTTGTATTTGTATTGAAAAGTGGAGACATCAAATGATTATACAGAATTGAAATATGGTAACTCGATTTGTAACATTTGTATACTTTTGCTAACAAAGACGGCCCTATACTGTCTGATTCGCTAAGGTTTGAGAATGCTCCGCCCATTTCGTAGAAGTTGTAAGAACAGTAACTCCTTGTCCGTTTTGTCATGGGAACACTAGAGACATCTGACGAAAGATTTCCCCTGAGTGTCGGCTTGCTTTTGATTCTAACTGTACGCTAAATAGGGCGCCCTGATCTAGAGAGGCGAACTGTAGGCGGGTCATCTGGCAGAAGATAAGCAGGTTTTAGACAATCAATGGAGACCCAATCTTCTTTGCCCCGAATGTTTAGGAGGAATGCTTTCGGACTGCGTCAGATCACAAGGAAAGGGCCCGTGTAAGAGGGCGTTAGTGGTGGCTTGCTGGTGTCGTTGCGCAGGAAGACGTGCGTTACAGAGTGTAAGTCCGTTGGTATGTGATGCTTCGCTGGGGGCTTGTAAGTCTGGCGGCACGGAGTAAATTTTCCCACGACGTGACGTATGCACTGGATATCGTCAGAGGAGGTTGTAGAAGGAAAAAATTCGGCAGGGACGACCAACGGGTCGCCATACACCCTTTCGGCTGCCGAGACGTCGAGGGCGTCTTTAGGAGTGGTCCTTAGTCCAAGGAGGACCCAAGGAAGCTGAGTAAACCAGTTGCAATCCTTGCAGCGGGACATCAAAGCTGCTTTGAGGGTGCGATGAAAACGTTCAACCATTCCATTGGCAGCGGGGTTGTAGGCCGTTGTCTGATGTAGGGTGATGCCCAGGAGATTCGCTAATGACGTCCATAATTGAGAGGTGAAAGTGGTTCCCCTGTCAGAAGTAATATGCTCAGGGATACCGAATCTTGAAATCCATCCAGAGAGTAAGGCAGATGTACATGAGGCGGACGTTGCAGTTTCCATGGGAATGGCTTCAGGCCAACGAGTGGAGCGGTCGATGACGGTAAACAGGTAACGATGTCCTTGTGATGTGGGTAGGGGGCCTACAACGTCGACGTGAATGTGTGCGAAACGACGCTGAGGTTGAGGAAAGGTGCCCACTCCTGAATCCGTGTGTCGATGTACTTTGGAAGTTTGGCAAGAAGTACAGGCACGAACCCAATCCTTAGCATCCTTAGAAATGCCGTGCCAAATGAACTTTGCCTTCAGCAGCTGTGCAGTAGAACGGCACGAGGGATGTGATAGGCCGTGGATGAGATCAAACACCTGTTGGCGCATGGGAGCAGGAATACAAGGTCGCGGTCTACCAGTACTGACGTCACAGTGGAGGGTGGTGTTGGAGTCTTCGAGGGGGAAATCCTCCCAACGGAGGGACGTGAAGGATGTCCTACAAGCTTGATACTCTGGATCCTGTCGTTGGGCTTCAGCCAGCCAGGGCGTTGTAATCCAATCCCAGTTGAACGGCAGCCAACGTGTTTCTTGACAGGGCATCGGTAACGGGATTCATTTTCCCAGGGACGTATTGGAGGGTGCAATTGTATTCAGCCACGGCGGAGAGATGTCGGCGTTGACGGGCGGACCAGGCGTTAGACTGTCGAGTGAAGGCATGCACCAGAGGCATGTGGTCTGTGCGAATGACGAAGGGTGTACCTTCTAAGAAATGGCGAAAGTGACGGACAGCCAAGTGCACCGCCAGCAATTCTCGATCGAAGGTAGAATAACCCGATTCTGCCTTGGACAGTTTTCTGCTGAAGAAGGCCAATGGGCGGGGCGAGCCTTTGACCACCTGCTCGAGTACTGCACCAATAGCGACGTCGCTGGCATCGGTGGAGAGAAGGAGAGGGGCGTGTGGGATAGGAAAAGTGAGAGCGGCAGCAGTTGATAGGGCCTTCTTTGGATTGCAGAAGGCTGCTTCTTGAAGGGCACCCCACTTCAGGTCCTTTGGCTTGCCCTTGAGGGAGGCGTAGAGGGGAGCAAGAGTGGCGGCAATGGCTGGCAGAAAACGGTGATAATTGTTGATCATGCCCAAGAATTCCTGCAGAGCTTTGACGGTCGAGGGCGCGGGGAAATTCTGAACGGCTGCTACCTTCTCAGGGAGGGGATGGACTCCTTCAGGAGTGATACGGTGCCCTAAGAACGACACTTCGTTGGCGCCAAAGGTACACTTGTCGTACCGGACTACAAGGCCGTTTTGTTGCAGGCGGTCGAGCACGATGCGCAGGTGACGGAGGTGTTCCTCTTTTGAGGAAGAGAACACAAGTATGTCGTCCACATAATATACACAGAAAGGGAGGTCCCCTAAGATGCCATCCATGAGACGTTGAATCGTTGCTCCAGCATTACGAAGGCCAAAACAGGAGTAATTGAAGGTGTATGTGCCAAACGGAGTGGTGATGGCGGTCTTGGGGATGTCTTCTGGGTTCATAAGCACCTGATAATACCCCTTCAAGAGGTCGAGCGTAGAGAAAACCTTCACTTTGTGCAGGTAGGAGGTTACATCGGCAATGTTTGGGAGGGGGTAGTGATCCGGTTCTGTTTGCATGTTCAGGCGCCTGTAATCCCCGCACGGACGGAGGGAGCCGTCTTTCTTCAGAACGATGTGTAAGGGTGACGACCATGGGCTGGAGGCCTTTTGGCAAAGGCCCATTTTCTCCATTTCGGCGAACGTCTGTTTGGTGGCTGCCAATCGTTCCGGTGCCAGACGTCTGAATTTTGCGAAGACTGAGGGTCCCGTCGTCTTGATATGGTGATAAATACCGTGCTCTGCAGGAACCGTGGGCGTTTGGCGAAGTTCTGGACGGAAAACTTCAGGGTACGACGTGAGGAGGTGGGCGCAGGCATCCGTGGGTGCGCTGATGTGGAGAGCGAGGTTAGAGTAGGCGGGTTGAAGAGGTGTCGACAAGTACGAGTCTGCGTTGACCAATCGTCGGTGGGCGACATCAACCAGAAGGTGGAAATGAGAGAGACGAAATCCGCACCGAGGATTGGCATTGTGACGTCAGCAACGAGAAACTTCCGATTGAATTTACCGTTTCCGAACAATAATGTGAGGCTCTCGTAACCGTAGGTGGGTATCGCAGATCCGTTGGCAGCTACCAAGCGGACGTCGGCAGATGTAGACAGACTACGTTGTGCCTTGAAGAGTTTCCTTGGCAAAAGAGAACGACAAGCACCCATGTCCACCAAAAATCGCACGCCCGTTCTTGCATCCTGTAAAAAGAACAGATTAGAAACATGGGAGGCCACCGCCACAAGCGATGGCCTGCGTACACGTTTTTTGGCCACTGACAATCTTTGGCACATTTCTTTGCGGTTGCCCCGAATCTGAAGTGGTAGTAGCAAAACTGTGGCGGATGGGAGGTAGTAAATGGCTGTAGAAGTCGTTCGTTGGGGCGCGAGCGATTGGTGGGTGGTGGGCGGCTGTGTCGCCGCTTCGGCACGTCACGGGGTAGGCGTGTATGTCCTACGGCATTCATGTCAGCTTCGGTTGACGTTAAATAGGCATCCTCGTCGTCAGGGGTGGAGGCGTTGATGGAGGTCTTGAAGTGGCTGTCCATAAGGGCGTCAGCTTTGGTCATCAAGTCCTTTATGGGTAATCTATCGACATCGGGTATGGCAGCGCGTACAGGTTCAGGTAAACGGCGTATCCAAAGGGCACGAAGTAGGTTTACCTCACGAGGAGAGCCGTCTGCGGCAGGTTGAAGGCGAGCGATACTGGTCATTTCCTTGAGGGCAAGCGAAGCCCTTTGGTCCCCAACGGTTGTTGCGAGAGCTGAAAAAGCTTTGCTATACGGGCGGCTGGCGACGGCGAGTACTGCTGCAGAAGGTATGATTTGAGGGCGTCATACGCTATTGGGGTGTCTCCTTGTTCACAAAGCCAGTCGGATATTTCTGGGAAGGTGTCCTCGGGTAACGCCGCGAGAACATAATCCGCTTTGGTGGTTGAGCGAGTCACACCCCTGATACGAAAGTGGACTTCAGCGAGTTGAAACCAAGCAAACGCCTCTCCGGTGGCTAACGGTGAAAGTTTCAATGGGGCGGCCGCGGCGCCAACTGATGTAGTCTCCGTCATAGTACCAACGATGGAGGGGCGAGGGAGGTGGGGGTGGAAGGCAGTGGGAGCGAGTCGACTTCCGGGGTCACCAATGTGACGGCGCCGAGTAAGGGTGTGAACTCAAAGGCAGATTGGAAACGACTGAGTTATATTAATGTGGAACACTCTCCTTATATACAAATCCTCAAGGCAACAGGACATAACAAGTTCACAAGACAGACAATATCACAGAGGAAAAACCAGACATGAATTTTCATGTTCGTTTTAGTGCGAGGGAAGAGTGAAGATACAAGCATAATATATACAAAAGGAATTATGTACAATTGTGTGAAACACGGTTGGTACAGTTTGTTGATATATTTTTGTGGACATAATATTTTCGCTAAAGTATATCTATCTTAAGCAAGATTATAGTATACAATTTATGATGTATCTTTACCTTTGTAAGTTTTTTGTAATATTAAGTCAATAAAGTATAAATAATATTCCATAGTACTAGCTATTCTCTCAAATCCAATGTACCCCTAAGAAGTAAAAATGTACCACTTTAGGTAGGAGGTTGGCCTGGGCATCAGCCACCCGTTGAGATACTACTGTTAGAGAGTTATTGATTCCTTTGACTGGCCTGACAGTAGAACATTGGATTCTTCTCTGGTTACGGTTCATTTTCCCTCTGCCTACACATACACCGAATAGTCTGGTCTATTCTTTACATAATCTCCTCTGTCCTCATACATCAGAAAACAATGAGATTACCAAACAATTCTTCGCTCAAGGGGTTAACTACAGCAATGTAATTGTTCAGTGGCTACTTTCCTTTTGGTAAGGATAGAAGGGGCCCTTTAGCTATGGTACACGGCTCTTCTAGAAGGACAATCCAAATTCAAACTATTGTTCTCTAGACATGGGTAGTGTCAAAGCCTCTGTACCATGGCCTTCCACTGTCTTGGGGTAGAGTTTTCTTGCTTGGGGTACACCCAGGCCCACTATTTTATCTTATTTCTTTTCCTCTTCTTATTTTTTCAAGTTTTTTATAGTTTATATGAGTTTTATTTTATTTTTACTTTTATTCAATTGTTAATTACTTCTCTTGTAGTTTGTTTCCCTGTTTCCTTTCCTCACTGGGCTATTCCAGATTGGAACACTTGGGCTTATAGCATCCTGTTTTTCCAACTAGGGTTATAGCTTAGCAAATAATAATAATAATAATAATAATAATAATAATAATAATAATAATAATATGTACCCCCAGGTTGAGAACCCTTGGTATACATGGTGATATGAATAAAATCATGCAACATAGTGTGCCACCCGTGTGTCACACGAGCGTACATAGTAACGAAATTTCTCTTTTTTGTAAATATTATCCTTTGTATCTTTGCTCTCCCCTCGCACTGACAGCAACTTGTTTTAACCTGTCTGCCTACTTCATGTTAACTGTTAACAGAACCAGTTGCCGGTTAGACAAGACAATAGTATGTTTATATTTTGTGACCTTCTTGCCGGGACCTAATGTGTATATATATTCGATGTGTCTGTAATAAAGTTACTCAGTTGCATTCATCTCGCCTTTGAGTCACAGCCTACTCTTGGCCCGTGAGATTTCTGACCCCGGAAGTCAACTCACTTCTCCTGCCTTCCCCCCCTCATTGTTACTATGGCGGACTCCACAGAAGTTGGCGCCGCCCCATTCAAACTTTCGCCATTCGCCAGCAGAGAAGCGTTTGCTTGGTTTCAGCGTGCAGATGTCCAGTTCCGCATTAAGAGCGTGCATCACTCAACCATCAAAGCAGATTATGTTCTCGCGGCGATACTCGATGACACCTTCCCGGAAATCTCTGACTGGCTTTGTGAACAAGGAGACACCTCAATACCATATGACGCCCTCAACACATACCTTCTGCAGCAGTACTCACCGTCGCCAACCGCCTGCATAGCAAAGCTTTTTCAGCTCTCTCAACAACCGTTGGGGGACCAAAGGGCTTCGCTCGCCCCCAGGGAAATGACCAGTATTGCTTGCCTGCAACCTGCCGCAGACGGCTCTCCTTGGGAGGTGAACCTACATCGTGCCCTTTGGGTACGTCGTTTACCCGAACCTGTACGCGCTGCTATACCCGATGTCGATAGATTACCCATGAAGGACTTGATGACCAAAGCCGATGCCCTTATGGACAGCCACTTCACGAACTTCAAGACCTCCATCAATGCCTCCACTCCTGATGAAGAGGACACCTATTTAATGTCAACCGAAGCTGACGTGGATGCCGTAGAACACACACGCCTACCCCTTAACGTGCCGGAGTGGCGACAAAGCCACCCATCACCCACCATTCGCTCGTGCCCCAACCAACGACTTCTACAGCCACTTACTGCCACCCATCGGCCGCAGTTTTGCTACTACCACTACAGATTCGGGGCTGCCGTGAAGAAATGTGACAAGGATTGTAAGTAGCCAAAAAACGTGTAAATAGGTCATCGCTCGTGGCAGTGGCCTCCCATGTTTCTAATTTTTTCTTGTTACATGATGCAGGAACGGGAGTGCGATTTTTGGTAGACACGGATGCTTGTCATTCTCTTTTGCAAAGGGAACTCTTCAGGACACAATGTAGTCTGTCTAAGTCTGTCGCCGCCTGGTAGCTGCCAATGGATCTGCGATACCCACCTACGGGTACAAGAACCTCACATTATCGTTTGGAAACGGCAAATTTAATTGGAAGTTTCTGGTTGCTGACGTCACATTACCAATCCTCGGTGTGGATTTCCTCTCTCATTTCCACCTTCTGATCGATGTCGCCCACCGACAATTGGTCAACGCAGACTCGTACTTGTCAACACCTCTTCAACCCGCCCCCTCCAACTTCACTCTCCACATCAATGTCACGGGCTAAGAGTAGGTTGTGACTCAAAGGAGAGATGAATGCAACTGAGTAACTTTATTATAGACACATCAAGTATATATACACACTAGGTCCTGGCAAGAAGGTCACAAAATATAAACATGCTAATGCTTGTCCAACCGGCAACCAATTCCGTTAACAGTTAACAATGAAGTAGGCAGACAGGTTAAAACAAGTTGCTATCAGTGCGAGGGGAGAGCGAAGATACAAAGGATAATATATACAAAAAAGAGAAATGTCATTACTAAATACGATCGTGTGACACACGGGTGGTACAATAGGAAAGCTTAAAACACATCTAAGTATGCATTGTCAATATATACCACATATTTTAAATGATAATTTTCAATACGGTGAATATTCATGAGTTGTACAGTATATATCGTTCATATTATAAATCCATGTCCTCTGATATGTATCAGAAGTATGTACTCCTGTTCACTTTGCTGTTCAAGAATCTCAAAGCTGTGAGATCCTTTAGATTATACAGTAGAGGAGTTCCTCTTAATTATATCAGGAAGATGTGTGTGATCTAAAATCTAGATCATGCAGACATAAGGTTCCTCTCTCTCTCTCTCTCTCTCTTCTCTCTCTCTCTCTCTCTCTCTCTCTCTCTCTCTCTCTCTCTCTCTCTCTCTCTCTCTCTCTCTCTCGCCATCAAGTTATTCTTGTGTAATAATACTTGCCTGCAATTCTATTGTAAACACTCGCGTCTCTAATATTTTCTGTGGTTGGGCTCATCCAATATGAAATCTATTAAGACGTCTAATGGATTTCTACTGGAAATGTCTTCAGTTCCTCAAAACTATTTACTAATGTCAAATATACCAAATGTACATCTGTATTCCTTTTGGAATATGACCTAACTCTTGAAATGGATTCCAAGAAATAAGTTAAACATAAATATGAGTCGCCTTTTATAATGAAAAAGATAACCTTATGATACTTGCAATGCCTAAATGGATATGTGAATATAAGGATTTTTTTAATCTTCAAGCTCAGGATTAAGTAGAATTCAGTACATATTTTTGATAAACGAAATATACTTAGTTTTGGATCGTAAATAAACAAGGCTGTGATTACCTATAAGATAGCTCCTTGTCTAGTAATCCGTGGGTCTGGAGTTCGAAACCTTCATAACCCTGATAGTTTCTAGGAATAAAACCTCACTGTCCTTACGAGCTAGGGATGGGATTTCGGTGAGCCTGTATGTGTACCTCTTGAGTCATCAGCAGCCATTCTCTGCTCCACCCAGGTCCTAACTTTGGTAGAGAAAGTGTTTGGGCTCTGATCATGTATATGTAGTCGGTCTCTAGCACATCACTCTGTCTCTTCCCTCTGCTACTCATTAGTAACCTTTCACTCTGCATCCACTTTTCCCGTCTAACATGAAGCCGGTAAGAAGAATAAAACTATAAGCAAACTAAGAGTATTCTCCGAGAACCCGAGTCACAAATTCGATTATCTGTAGGCTACCATTCAAGGAGACATAATATTAGTTGAACCATGTGAAAGAGTAGAATATCAGGAATTAATTTTTCCATAATACTTATCTGAAATGAGTAAATATGGTCATATTTTCATCGCTGAATTAGAGGGTATTTTAATTCTTAAAAATTTAAGAGGGTTGATCGCATTTTGTTTCACGCCCTAAGTTTTATAAAAGGTAAAAGAAAATATTTCTTTATCATATAAATGGTAATAGAATTGCCCTTCAAAACATATACAATGTTAATATGTTATATCAACAAAAAATGCTTTATGCATATTTATATTGGATAGCAAAATAAATGTTATGGTGAAATTTGCGTTCTTTTATGTTTGTAGGAAAATAATTCTTGAAGTCTTTTAATCATCTGGAATTATTCTTTACAGCATTCATGAATCCCTCAGATATTTTAAATTAAGATCATAAGCAAAAACTATTACTTCTGCAAATGTTAGTTACATTCTTATATCTTAATTAGGCTTTCCCTTATTTACTTATGTATGAGTTATGTATATTATAAACACTTAAAATGAATCAGCCATCAAAGAACCTCTTGTTCCAGCTTAATATTAAGAAAGACAATAAGAAAAGTCTATCAAAACATTAGAAAACTTTAGATGTTATGTCCTAAGTTGTGATGAATGTAACATAACGGGTGTGGTTTATGAGACTCACAAAAAGAAATTTGTATGGGTACTTACGAAGCAAGTCACATTTCATTATTGTCAAGAGAAAAAACATAACCACTGACGAAAGATAGCAAAGGGTATCTTCCAACCATTGACGCTCCAGAAACAAACATGATAACATGCGTGAAATATTTGAAACACAATCAGTGCAGATCATGGATGCGCTTTACCTTTCAAAGACTTTAGTGGTGCTTGATCATTTAATTTTTACCAAAAGCATAGACATTATTTGGAATCATGCAGGTAGATTTAATAATATAATATTCGTGGATATCGAGATATGAGCATTCAGTGCAATATGAAATCTGTCAATTATCGGAATATGATATCTTGATGGTGGGCCGAAAGACACCATCGTTGCTGGTACAGCTGCTGAAGGGTCTGTTGCTGGTGTCATGTCAGGTCGCTAATGCAAATAAGCAGCAAGAACCAGCATATGCATAAATGAAGCTCTGATCTCGATGTAATCAAAGAATTTAACCAGTGGATGGAACGGAATAATTGACACCTTAGTGTATGGGAGGACTGGATATTATCTAAAAACTTTCAAGAAGATATTTGCTTAGATACCTTACTTATGCAGACCAAATCCATTACTTGATGGCCAGCTACAATGCTTTATACTATATATGGATTTTCTTTACCATGACAATGGTGTCTTGTCAGAATTTTGGAAGAACTCATTATAATCTCTGTGTTGCTTGGTTTATTAACAAGCTGGAGAGCGGAAACCTTGAAGTTTTAAACATGTGTTTGTTCCCAGATTCAATGGTGCTTTGTCATTGTCAAAAGTCAATTATTATCATTATTATTTGCTAAGCTACAACCCTAGTTGGAAAAGCAAGATGCTATAAGCCCAGGGGCCCCAACAGGGAAAATAGCCCAGTGAAGAAAGGAAACAAGGAAAAATATATTTTAAGAACAATGACATTTAAATAAATATTTCTTATATAAAGTATGAAAACTTTAACAAAACAAGAGGAAGAGAAACATGATAGAATAGTGTGTCCAAGTGTACCCTCAAGCAAGAGAACTCTAACCGAAGACAGTGGAAGACCATGGTACAGAGGCTATGACACTATGA
Organism: Palaemon carinicauda; assembly: GCF_036898095.1. NCBI lineage: Eukaryota > Metazoa > Arthropoda > Malacostraca > Decapoda > Palaemonidae > Palaemon > Palaemon carinicauda. The sequence continues at coordinate 145,578,774 of NC_090732.1, forward strand.
CACTAGAGAATTATGGTTTGATTTTGGAGTGTCCTTCTCCTAGAAGAGCTGCTTACCATAGCTAAAGAGGAATCTCTTCTACCCTTACCAAGAGGAAAGTAGCCACTGGACAATTACAGTGTAGTAGTTAACCACTTGGGTGAAGAAGAATTGTTTGGTAATCTCAGTGTTGTCAGGTGAATGAGGACAGGAGAATCTGTAAAGAATAAGACAGACTATTCGGTGTATGTGTAGGAAAAGGGAAAGTGAACCGTAATTAGAGAGAAGGATCCAATGCAGTACTCTCTGGCCAGTCAAAGGACCACATAACTCTCTAGTGGTAGAATCTCAACGGGTGGCTGGTGCCCTGGCCAACCTACTACCTATAATGCAGTATATCTTGCTGGGATGACACGAATCACTGACAAAAATCCAGTTGTCTATGAGTTTGAATAAAACATAGTTTGTTGTTCAATAAGATTATTCCTATGCATTCAGATACGTTCTTATGAATCAAGCAAATAATGAAACTCATCAGGATCAAAAAGATAATATAGTTGCTGTCAGTCGACATTATGTACCTGTAAAGTAAAGAAATATTTATGTTAGGATGCTGTGTGAAGTACGTTAGCTTCGAAAGCCAAACACACAACATCATAATTTGCACAAACCAAGAACTGAAAGATGAGAAACCAGTTTGGTAGTGATAACTGTCACTGGAGACCTGTTGAATTCTTTAAGAGTCCAGTAAATTTGTCAACAATGTAAATGCCCCTATCGCACCAGAGGATGCTCATGCATACCTCAAGGAAACTCAGTCGTGGAGAAAATGCAAAACCGAACTTCCAAACACCGAGACTGGAGTAGAATTCATCATTTAACAAATTCTACCTAAAAGAAAGCTCAAAACTTTCAAAGCAACCTTTAAACTTAAGAGAATGAAGTCTAATGAAATGGATTTAATCCTAAAAGCCACTAATTTTGGGGAAATATGTTAATGCGAGCAAAGACAGAAAATTGAAATGATGGAGGTTTTAAAATTCCTAACAGAAACATTACCAAGGTCTCGCTACTGCAGATGGTCTTGCAAGAAAAAGCTTCTGATCCTTTCTTTCCAATGGATATATTTCACACAAAAAAAGAAACATATATAAGACCACATTTTTGGTTTAGTCAAAGGGCCTTTCATAGTGCATAAACTGTGTCAAATTTGGCATTGTGCTTGAGTTTAAAATGGAAACTCAATAGAAAAATAGGAAAGACAGGTACGGCAATCCACATTGACTAGCGTAAAGAACATATATATCAAAGACTAGTAACTTTTGATTGAGTGAAGAAAATCTCTAATTTTTGGAAGCATCAGGGTGCTCTGATCTATTAATTTTTTACCTTTAATAGATGTAAGAGACATGTTGAAAGATTAAATGATTAAATGGTAAATCGATTTTTCTCACATATTTGTCACCGGATATGAACTCAGATTTGTGAAATGTTACCATAACTTCAATATTTCTAAGATATAGCTAACCAATGATGAACTCTGGGTTAACAAAAATGTCAATACATCAAAGAATACTAATGTCATTTTGTTTCTACCCCTTAGCAAGGATATTTCTATTTCACTTTATTGGGAAAGTGGGACCCATGTTAGAGTGAAATATGTAGAGGCAAAATGGCTAGGTATCTGGGGGTGAATCTGTCTGTGAAGCAATCATCAGCATGCAGAATAACTAGGTGTGATATTCTGAACACGCTTGATATACAGTAGGTATATGTAAAGAAACAATAGTTTCCTTAAAATGAAATTCAAGCTTCAAAAACATTGCGATCTGAGGAAAGAATGGAATGATTCCAGTCATTGTTTGGTGAACTAGAATTATTCACATGTCCGCTCTGTTGCAAAGACAGTATCTGAAAAAGTTAATAAATCACGACATGGGCTTATCAATAAAAACTAGGACACAATGAGCAGAATTGCATACCATCTTTAAATAATATCTAAAAAAGCATATCCATGCAAGTTACCAGACGGCGATCTAGAGATCTCTGGAACGAAACCCAAAATCACACCACTAATCAG
>NC_090732.1:145585832-145590832 GCF_036898095.1 Palaemon carinicauda
GATCCTTTGACTGGCCAGACAGTAATGCATTGGATCCCTCTCTCTGGTCACGGCTTATTTTTTCTTTGCCTACACTTACACAGAATAGTCTGGCCTATTCTTTACATATTCTCGCCTTTCCTCATACACCTGACAACAATGAGATACTTAACACTTCTTCACCCAAGGAGTTAATTACTGTACTGCAATTTGTTCAGTGTTCTTTCCTCTTGGTAAGGGTAGAAGAGACTCTTTAGCTATGGTAAGCAGCTCTTCTAGGAGAAGGACACTCCAAAATTAAACCATTGTTCTCTAGTCTTGGGTAGTGCCATAGCCCATTTACCATGGTCTTCCACTGTCTTGGGTTAGAGTTCTCTTGCTTGAGGGTACACTCGGGCACACTATTCTATCTTATTATTATTTTTTTCTTCCTCTTGTTTTTTTTTTAAATGGTGTGTTGGGCAGGCTTAATAGAAGGGCCATGGATGCCTGGTGGTTAATCAAGAGGTTGTCTTTTCCTTTTTCTGATTCTTTTTCTTCTCAAAACCATCCTTACTGTCCTCCCTTCAGTTGAAGTGGCTATCCTGGAGGGTATTTAGCCTTGCATGGTGTATCGGCTCCTCCATGTTGACCAGTTTTTCCGACTTTTTACTGTAGTCTATGGGTAACGTCAATAAACTTTACTTATAATTCTGTACATATTGTTTTTGTTATAATTCTTGTTAATCTAGTTTCTAAGTATGATGCCTCTTTTTTATTTCTATTAATTCTTATGCTGTCTAGAGACATTGAGCGAAATCTGGGACCAGTACGTCCTAGATTTCGTCAATGTCGTCTTCTGTATTGCAATATTCGTGGTCTTCATGCAAATATCTAAGACCTTACAGTTGCGTCCAGACAGTATGATATTCTTTTGTGCTCAGAAACTTTGGTTTCTAATATGAGGCACTCATCTGAGCTCCTTATAACTGGTTTTAAGAAGCCAATAATGTTGAAACGTGATGGCATCTCTAGGGCCAGGGGAATGGCAGTATATATTAGGAAAGAGTACCCCTGCTTCTCATAAGTCCTGCTATCAATGTGGATGTCATGAGATTCAGGTAATAAAAGTTTGTGGCAGGCATAACAACTTTTATTTGTGTTCGATCTACCGGAATCCAGACATGAATGATTCTATCTTCGATTGTCTTCTTACCATTATGGCTAAGATACAAGAAGATGATAGAGAGGCTTCTTTTGTCTTTGTTGATGATTCTAATGCTCACTATAGGGAGTGGTTAAGTTCTATCTCTCCTACCGATCGCCATGGCTTAAGAGCTTTAGACTTTGCCTCTGATTCAGGCTGTGAGCAAATAATAAATGAAGCTACTCACAGGTCTGGTAATTGCTTGGACCTCGTATACACTGACTCCCCTGGCGTTATAACTAGTAAGGTTGGTTCTCCAGTCGGAACATCTGATCATGCCTTGATTTCATTATTAGTAAAGGATGAGCAGCCTGTCCCTGATATATCATACTCTTGTAAAATTTATATGAAATCCCAACCAGACTGGAATGGGATTTTGCATGATCTTTTATGCTTGAATTGGTCACAATTATATAGCGGTGTTGATCCTGTTGTCCCTTTGAATGAGAATCTAGTCAACATAATTGAAAGGCGTATCCCTTCTCGTGTGCTAAGGTACCAAGTGAAGGACAAACCGTGGTTCAATGATGATTGTAGACATGCTTATTTAGAGAAGCAGGAGGCTTATCACCTTTGGAAGGGTAACAGATCAGATTTGACCTGGAACAACTATACTCACCTTCGAGCTTTTGCTCAGAGAGTCTATGCCTCAACTGAAAAGGAGTACAATATAACCATAAAAGAAACCCTTTCTGGTACAACTCAGGAACATAAATGGTGGTCTACCCTTAAATCTGCACTCTTTGGTGTAGATGAAACAGTTCCTCCTTTACTTAAACCAGATGGCTCAGTCACTCACTGTCCAAAGGAAAAGGCAACCATTTTGGCTGATGTTTTTGACAGTAAACAGAGTAATGAAAAACTTGAACTTCCTCATTCCTGTTTTCCTAAGGCTAAACTAACTAGTTTAGATTTTCGAACTCGTGAGATTAAAGCTCTGTTGATGGACCTTGATGCTTATGGAGGTGTAGACTCAAATGGTACTTTTCCTTTGTTTTTTTTTAAAGATAGCAGATTTCTTAGCTCCAAAGTTATCTGTTATTTTGCGCAAGGTAGCAAGAAGAGGAGCTTTTAGCACTTATTGGAGATTTGGTAATGTTACTCCTCTATGTAAATGGGTTTTTGTGGTAGCTCAAGTCCCACTGATTACCGCCCAATTTCCATGACTCCCATATTATCTAAAGTTTTTGAACGTCTTCTGGCAAAACGTCTTGATAGGTTTGCTGAAGGTAATCATCTACTCCCTAGTTTGCAATTTGGTTTGCGTAAAGGCCTTGGAGCATGTGTTGCCCTTCTTACAATCTCCAATGCTGTACAGAAATCCCTGGATTGTGGTCAGGAAGTTCGTATGATTGGCCTTGATTTTAGTGCTGCCTTTGACTGTGTTAATCATGAGGCCCTTGTTTTCAAACTGAAACAGTTTGGAGTGGGTGGGTCGTTTCTTAACATTATTATTGATTTTTTAAGTAATAGATCTCAAAGAGTTGTTGTTGATGGGCACCATAGTGAGTATAGGAATGTGATATCCGGTGTTCCACAGGATAGTGTTCTTGGCCCATTACTTTTCATACTATATACACATGAAATGTGGTTTGGCCTATAAAACAAGCTTGTTGCATATACAGATGATGCTACTCTCTTTGCATCAATTCCATCCCCTGAATGTAGATCTGGGGTTGGTGAATCCCTTAATAAAGATTTAGCTAAAATTAGTGCATGGTGCATATTATGGGGTATGAAGTTGAATCCTAACATAACTCAAAGTATGATTGTAAGGTCAAGGATGGTGGCTCCTCAACATCCGGATCTCAGTATTGATAATGTTTCTTTAAATTTGTATGACTCTCTTAAAATTTTAGGTGTGATTCTCGACAGCAAATTTACTTTTGAGAAACACATTAGGTCTGTGTCTTCTTCAATTGCACAAAAAATTGGCTTATTGAGAAAGTCTTTTAAGATTTTCGGTGATCAATCTATTCTGAAGAAGTGCTTTAATTCTTTCATTCTACTTTGTTTTGAGTATTGTTCTCCTGTCTGGGGTTCAGCTGCTGATTCTCATCTTAATTTGTTGGACAGAAACTTACGGTCTATTAAATTTCTTATTCCTGATCTAGATATTAATCTTTGGCACCGTCGTTCAATTAGTTCATTATGCATGTTGCATAAGATTTTTCATAACTCTGACCATCCTTTACATTCAGATCTCCCTGGACAATTCTATCCTGTTCGTAATACTAGGCAGGCAGTTAATTCTAATAGCCAGGCTTTCTCCATCATGAGACTCAATACTACACAGTATTCTAGAAGTTTTATTCCAGCTGTTACCAAGTTGTGGAATGATCTTCCTAATCGGGTAGTTGAATCAGTAGAACTTCAAAAGTTCAAAGTTGGAGCAAATATTTCCATGTTGACCCGGCTGACATGAGTCTTTTTATTGTTTATATATGACATTTCTATTTTTAACGTTCTTAATAGTTTATATAGGACATATCTGTTTTGACGCTGTTACTGTTTTTAGAATGATATATTGTTAATTTATTCTCATCTTTTATTTCCTTATTTCCTTTCCTCACTGGGCTATTTTTCCCTGTTGGAGCCCTTGGGCTTATAGCATCTTGCTTTTCCAACTAGGGTTGTAGCTTGGCTAATAATAATAATAATAATAATAATAATAATAAAACCCTCCATTAAACCACACTATTTCCTTCATCCTTCTTATCAGTGTTTTCATGGGTCTGGGTGAATAAAGGAAAAGGCAACCCTTTGGCTGATATGTTTGACAGCAAGTAGAGTAATGAGAAACTGTCTTCCTCATTCCTGTTTTCCTGAGGCTTAACTAACTAGTTGACCTTTTCGGTCCCACGAAATTAAAACACTCTCTATGGACCTGATGCTTATGGAGGCGTAGATCCAATAATTTTTTTATTTTTTTTTTATAAAGACCACACATTTCTTAGCTTTTAAGATGTCTGTCATTTCCCGCAAGTTATCAAGAAGAGGTCCTTTTGGCACTTGTTGGAGAATTGGTTGTTACTTTATTAGGTAAATGCGTACGTGGTAGCTCTAGCCCTGCTAATTACCATAAATGCTATAGTCACTAAAGTTTTTGAAGGTCTTTGTGCAATTTGGCTTTTGCAAAGACCTTGAAGCCTGTGATGCCCTTTTTGCAATTTCCATTGCTGTAAAAAATTCCTTCATTTGGGGTCAGGACGATTGTATGACTGGCCTTGATTTTAGGGCTGCCTTTGATAGTGTTAATCATGAGGACCTTATTTTCCAACTCAAACAGTTAGGAGTAGGTGGGTCTTTTCTTAGCATAATTATTAAATTTTTAAGTAATTAACTGCAAAGAGAAATAGCTGATGGGTACCACAGTGAGTATAAGAATGAGATATCTGGTGCTCCCCGGGGGGTGTTTTGAAAAGGCCCATTACTTTTCATGCTATATACAAATGATATGTGGTTGTCTAAGCTCGTTGCATATGCAGATGATGCTACATCCTTTGTCTCAATTCCATCTCCTGAATGTAGAGCTATGTTATTTAATCCATTAATAGAGATCTAGCTAGAATTTGTGCACGCTGCAAATTAGGGGGCATGAAGTAGAGCCCTAACAAAACTCAAAGTATGATTGTAGGTAGCTCAGCTTCTAAATCTCTACATTGATAATGTTCCATCAACTCTACGTTCTAGTCTGCAATTTTTTTTTTCAATAACTGCATTCGGTTGGTTTCTTCTTTAATTCCAAAATAACTGGTTTATTGTGAAAATCTTTCAAGATTTTCGGAGAACAGCCAAAAAATCTTTCAAGTTTTTCGGTGAACAACCTATTCTG
>NC_090732.1:145598332-145600832 GCF_036898095.1 Palaemon carinicauda
AAAAGACAATAGAAAAGTAATAAGCTTGCTTAATCCATTCTATAAATACGATCAAACTCAACGATACCGAAGGTAGAGAAGTGATAAAAAAAATTCATGGGGCAAAATAAGTAATCAAGAGCTAATTTGACAAGGTGTAAAGAACTAATTTTGATTTAGAGGACCACGTCAAAAAATAAATTGAAGATATAGATAAAGATCTCTAATAACACACGTAAAATGACATCGACAAGGAGTGACGAGTTACTTTGATGTTTTCTTAAACAACTCAGAGAGAGAGAGAGGAGAGAGAGAGAGAGAGAGGGGGGGGGGGGGTAAACTTTTAAAACTTCCTGGTTTAGTCGGCTATGTGGAAACTGCAAAGTAAAAGCCCCACAGGGTCAAAGTTGACGTTCTCCAAGACCTACAAATTTGATTTTGTTTGTCCAAGATCACAGAATTTCAAACACATTGCATGTTTACGGACATTTGAAAACTGTTCATAAAACTTCAAGGAATTTTCTGAACAGATGTAATAAAATGTTTCTTATATGAAATAAATTACATGACTTTCTTCATTCTTATTTTGTAGATTGTAATAAAGGCTTAAGAAAGACTGTACCCTTTTATATAAAAACCCTTCTATATAAAAACAATATGTCCCAGTAATAAAGAGAAGTTGGTGTTCATTAGATCTCTCGTTTCCGAAATTATGACCAGCGACCAAGGCCCCTTCCCCACACAAGCTAGGACCAGCGAGGGTATGGTAATGGCTGCTGATGACTCGGCTGGTAACCCCTTTATGTTTCCTTAAGCCCATCATCCTTAACACACCAGGACACAAGAAATTATAGAGCTTGATTTATTTGGAACCCCACACCAGCAGATCGCTAAGCAGGGACGTTTCCAATAGTCTAACACAACTAAGGCCAGATCAGTTAAAAGATTAGTTTCTTCATCAGCTAAGTAACACGAACATGGGGGTCAGAGTTACTTTTTCGGTGGGTGATGCACAGGAACTTATAATAGACATCATGAGTCCGAAGTGGGCTAAGACCTATTACAATGATGCATGAGAAGTCGGGAAAATATGAGTAAGCTTACCAGTCTCACATCTCTTTACACATTATCGTTTACGAAACTTCAATAAATCGTCAAAAACAGCATGAGCTTGAGATTATTTGCATTTGTGAGGGGTATGGGCCTATGCAAAGTTCAACCAAATACCCTTTTTTTCTTGCCCCAGGTCGGAAGAAAGGGAGAAGGAAAAATAATGAAGATCTAAACAAAACATGGGGAACAAGAATTCAAGTACGATATTAGTTCGGGAGACCCCAAATAGTCTACAACTATTGATGTGTACGACCTCAGTAGGAAAGAAAGAAAACTACTGGAAAATAAAAGAAAGAATTACTTCTTGTTCCTGTATTAAGAGCAAAAGTTATAATGAAGTACGTGATTCAGAGGTTAGCGCAGCTTCTACCAATAGTAATTTCCTCCCCCTGCTAAATGTTTCCTCTTTTGCAGTTTCTGGTAATTATTGTTATTACCTCTCTTATGACTCCTCCTCATCCCAATTTTCATTAATGATTGTAGAACCTTTTAATGATATAACTGTGTTGTAATATTCATTAATGCAAGGCCTGTGGGAAGAGCAACCTGTCATCCTTATATAGCCCAAAGAGGATGAAAACAACGACTTAAAAGAAATAAAAAGTTAATGAATTGCTAATAGCTATGACATAGCCTTGTCTAACAATGCTCGTAGTATGAATAATGATACTTGTTATTCTCAAATAAATACAGCATAAAAATATACCAAAAAAAAAACATAATCACGACAATACATAGAGATCATTTCATTGTTCACTGTGACTGAAATGTTTAAATTTTAGTTTAGTGTTGAACATATAACATTCTCACTTACTGTTGCGATTTTATATCACTATACTGGTAATGAAAGGGCCAATGATTTTTGTGTAATCATAGTCATTATACGCAATATTCAATGCTGGGCAATGAACTTGAGGACTACCGTTAGTGACCAATATTTAGTTGCAATACAAGAAAATTGTTATAGTTTTACCAATCTGTACACTTTCCCGATAAGTTGCGAGTAATTTTTGAAGTGTCTATAACTGTCTATGTTAAGATATAGGCCTTACTTAAGCATAAAATATAGATTATTGCTAAATACGTCTCTCATTGCCAGTAAAAAAATGCTTTTCAGTCTCATTTCCTATTACTTTTCTAAAAACATGACAAAAGAATCACAGAACCTAGACTAAAGCAATATGTTTTCAAAAGGTTTAGTAGTTAGGCATCTCCCTTGTCCAACTGCTAAGGTTTTAGTGGGAGATAAAAGTGATTGTTTTAGGACTATTGATCTTAAAGGACGCCTCTAGGCTAGAGAGGAAAACTTCCCTACTTAAATGTGATTGGAAGGTAAGTGGTACGTTTGTTCTTGTCTCGTTTTTTCATCCAATGGAGTATGTGGAAACAGGCTACAAATTCTTTGAGC
>NC_090732.1:145603332-145625832 GCF_036898095.1 Palaemon carinicauda
TCTCTAATATTAAACGCAGTACAAAAAATCTAGATATTAATTCTAACAAATTGGTAACTTAAAGAAGGATTAAGGTCTGCAGAGATTTTCTCTGTATAATCTGGTATATCAAATTTCAAAATCAGCCAGCTTTGAAAAAACATCCATAATGTTACTTTGAACGCTATTCATGTGGAAACAGTTTGGCATTAGCGTCACAACCTCCCCCCCCCCCCCCCCTCTCTCTCTCTCTCTCTCTCTCTCTCTCTCTCTCTCTCTCTCTCTCTCTCTCTCTCTCTCTCTCTCTCTCTCTCTCAAATAAATATGTAAAGTTTTCCTTAATGGAATTCCTTCTCCTGTCAGTTAGCTGCCAGGAGCTAAACTGAAAGGTCTTCAAGATTCAAAGGAATTTTTCGAAATCGTTCTGAAATCATTTATAAAGATCTTTAGTATTTTGATAAGTGAAAAGTGCAAACTCCACTGAATTTCTGATACTATGCAGGTTGACGAATAGATCTAATATCCTCTTTTTGCCCGGCTTAGAATAAACAGTAGATATTAACATACACAGTCCCCAATATCATATTAATCAATGAGTGATATCAACCTATATATTTTGAGGCCAGGATGTATGCTTATGGACTTTGATTATTATGTGTTGATAAATACACTTCTGGAAACAAAACAATAAGTAAAGGAATAAGAGAAACAATGAATAATATTTTTTTTTACATTATAGAAACATATGATTATCAAACTGAACTCTACGGTGACTGATAAAATACTCTTCCCGGTATCTCCCACTCAGGTAAGAAATTAATATTGGCGCACTCATAAGAACTGATACTAATTCGTGAAAATAGATCCAGAGAAAAAGTTAGATTTTTTTTACGTACACAGATGTATCTTACATAACTTAGGGTCCCTCAGAGCTATTATTATACACCGATCTAACAAGGGAGCTTAGTTGGTGATAAGTTCACCGTAAGAAGATTGTTTTCGAACGAAAGACCAAGTGTGAATCCTCTTGACCTTATACAGACAAACAGTTTACCTACGATCGGAGGTCACACGCGTAGCAACAGTGTCTTTAGTGTATTAATAATCCATAGATATGTATAACCTATGAAAATATTTTTAAAAAGTTTAATCAGGCCACAGAATCATTTGTAGACTTACAAAGGATTAGCCAAAAGATTTGTTTTTGAGTGAGAAGGAAGAATTTGGAATTGTCAAGAGTGAAAGAAAATGACAGAGAATTTAACAATCACGTGAAAAATAGGACACCCATGTCATAAGCTCCAGCACAGATGCGAACGACAGACGCCTAAAATCAAACATTTCTTCACTTCTCTACCTGGATGTCTTCTTTGAAGTAGAGGTCTTTCAAGCCTATTACCTTGACAAAAGTATTGAAAATATTTACATCTATCATAGTCTACATTTCTGAGTTCTTTCTTTGCTTAATAATCAGTTTTATATCTGAATATAAATTCAACGGAAACATAAACCATCTGAGACTAATGACTGAGTGAGAAAAATTTATATATTCACTTTAGACATTTATTACATAAAGCTTATTTATGGGGCAAGATAAAATAATTCAAGATGAAGTTCTTTTTCGTCAAAATTCAAATCTTCTAACTGTAAACGAATAAAGGGATTCTTGTTAGGGATCGAAGAATTTCTAAAAATCTTCCTAACAGTTATTATTCCCTTCTAAAAGCGAAGACCATCAATTAACCAGTAACTGGTCATTTGACTCGTTTCCTTTTGTATCGGCGTATTGGTTTCTTTAGAAACATTCGAGGTTCCAATTTCGCCTAAATAACAAGAAAAGGCTACAATACGTCCTAATTTTGCTCTCCAGAGAGAAACTCCAAGCACGCAATTCTTTGATTTTGATTGCTCGTTTCATTTCAGCACTGACTTTACAATGGACACTAAACAAGAGAATCGGCTATAGCGTTAGATTCATCAAATCTAAGTAACTGCATTTTAACCTACATTTAAAAACAAACTGTCCAGTATACTGTACTCGGTAAAATAAGCAGAGTATCAGGTACAAAATCTCTTAAGTTGCGTATGAATCATGTAGTGAATTTACATCGACTGGAGCTATACAAGCAAAAAAAAAAAAAAAAAAAACTACGAATACAAATCTAACTCATCAGTTACCAAAAATTAAATAATAATAAATCATGGCTTATAGAACTCAATTAATGTTCCAAATTTTAAAGCGGAATGCAAGGCTCTTCTCCAGACAATTCTCTGTAATTAATACGACTCTTAAATCTAAGTAGATTCTTGACAAAAACTTCAATATAAAAATCAATCCTTATCAATGCTGAATTGTTGGTACATATACTCGTGTATATAAATATATATATATATATATATATATATATATATATATATATATATATATATATATATATATATATATATATATATATATATATATATATATAATATATATATATATATATATATATATATATATATATATATATATATATATATAACATTAGATATCTTACGAATTTTATTTGATACTCTAAAATAACCCCTTTATATCGTGATGATTATAGAGGTATAGATCCATATATTTCCCCTTTTTATAAAGACAGCTAATTTCTTAACTCCATAGTTGTCTATTATTTTCCACAAGTTAGCAAGAAGAGATTCTGTTTGCATTGTTAGAGAATTGGTAATGTTGCTCCAATAAGTAAATATTTTTGCGGTAGCTCTAGCCCTATTGATTACTGCCCAATTTCCCCAACTCCCATATCATCAGAAGATTTTGAACGTCTTTTGGCAAAGCGTCTAAATAGTTATGTTGAAGATAAAAATGTGTTGCCTTGTTTGCAATTTAACTTTTGCATTGGCCTTTTTACAATTTCCAATGCTGTACAGAAATATCTTGATTGTGGTCAGGAGGTTCGTTTCATTGGCTTTGATTGCAAATGTGGCATTTGAACATGTTAATCATACAGTCCTTGTTGAATTTTAAGAAACAGACAGCAAAGAGAAGTTATTAATAGGTACCACAGTGAGTACCCAAATGAAATATCTGGCGTTCTTTGGGGTAGTGTTCTAGGCCAGTAAGCTTGTTGCATACGGAGATGAAACTACTATCTTGAATCCCTAATTAGAGTGCTAGTTAAAATTAGTGCATGGTGCAAATTATGGGGCATGAATTTGTATCCTAACAACACTTAGCATGACTGTAGATAGGTCGAGGAGGAAGCTTCGAATTCTGTAGGCCCTAAGGATCCAGCAGGAGAAACCAATTATCAACAACACACAGGAAAAGTTTCTCCTACCTACGTGCCAAAGGAGCATTGCCCCCATCCACCCACTACTGTACGATCAGCCATGCCCATCCAAACAACACTAACAACATCACAGATGAGTAACACAGCAGCTTGCCTGGAACGGTGCCACTCCCTTAGAGCGCTATGGCAAATCAGAGAGCAGGTTCCTTTAATTGGGAATCTAACACACGTGACTCACTCGCGAACCGATCACCTGGCCCATCGCTCAGCCCAGCGCACACCTCTCGGAGCAGCTACTAACTTTCCGACGCCCCAAATAAAACCTACCCGAATTCTTATGAATACAGCCATCATGAGCTGATGAAGAGGAGACATATCTTGCTGGTTGAAACACGTTGCAATTTGACCCCATCCTCAAACCGACGAAGGGAGATAGATCATTGAACACACACATAATATATATATATATATATATATATATATATATATATATATATATATATATATATATATATATATATATATGGGCCACGAGTTTTCATATACATTAGACAGACAAATAAAAATATAAATGATTACTCCTTATCACCCCTACCTGAGGGACGGGAGAGACAGAGTAGCCATATCTTCGGCAATGCTGCTCAGCGTGGCAGGATATATATATATATATATATATATATATATATATATATATATATATATATATATATATATATATATATATATATATATATATATATATATATATGTATATATATATATATATATATATATATATATATGAATATACATGTATATCACAAGCATACGTGATTCCAATCAATGTAAATATCACCCACCAATGGCATTTAGTACCGAATTCTATCTTGGGAATATACATCCACTTGGAATTCATTTTATGGTAACAGCTTCTGGCCGGGTGGAGATTCGAACCCCCACCTGTTCGGCTGGAAACCATGCCTGCAGGGACCATACCGACTGAGCTATCAAGAGAGATAAAAAAGTTTATGACAAGTCCTCGTACATATTCCTGTCGAATTCAGGAATCTGTTCATACACTTGAAATAAACCCATCTCCACCATGATAGCTGAATCGTAAGTTTGCAACACGTGGTTATTATAAATGAATATATATCACAAGCACACGTGATTTCAATCAATGTAAATATCACCCACCTATGGCATTTAATACCGAATTCTATCTTGGGAATATACATCCACTTGGAATTCATTTTATGGTAACAGCTTCTGGCCGGGTGGAGATTCGAACCCCCACCTGTTCGCCTGGAAACCATGCCTGCAGGGACCATACCGACTGAGCTATCAAGAGAGATAAAAAAGTTTATGACAAGTCATCGTACATATTCCCGTCGAATTCAGGAATCTGTTCATACACTTGAAATAAACCCATCTCCACCATGATAGCTGAATCGTAAGTTTGCAATATGTGGTTATTATAAATGAATATATATCACAAGCACACGTGATTTCAATCAATGTAAATATCACCCACCAATGGCATTTAATACCGAATTCTATCTTGGGAATATACATCCACTTGGAATTCATTTTATGGTAACAGCTTCTGGCCGGGTGGAGATTCGAACCCCCACCTGTTCGCCTGGAAACCATGCCTGCAGGGACCATACCGACTGAGCTATCAAGAGAGATAATAAAGTTTAAGACAAGTCCTCGTACATATTCCTGTCGAATTCAGGAATCTGTTCATACACTTGAAATAAACCCATCTCCACCATGATAGCTGAATCGTAAGTTTGCAACACGTGGTTATTATAAATGAATATATATCACAAGCACACGTGATTTCAATCAATGTAAATATCACCCACCTATGGCATTTAATACCGAATTTTATCTTGGGAATATACATCCACTTGGAATTCATTTTATGGTAACAGCTTCTGGCCGGGTGGAGATTCGAACCCCCACCTATTCGCCTGGAAACCATGCCTGCAGGGACCATACCGACTGAGCTATCAAGAGAGACAAAAAAGTTTATGACAAGTCATCGTACATATTCCCGTCGAATTCAGGAACTTGTTCATACTTGAAATAAACCCATCTCCACCATGATAGCTGAATCGTAAGTTAGCAACACGTGGTTATTATAAATGAATATATATCACAAGCACATGTGATTTCAATCAATGTAAATATCACCCACCAATGGCATTTAATACCGAATTCTATCTTGGGAATATACATCCACTTGGAATTCATTTTATGGTAACAGCTTCTGGCCGGGTGGAGATTCGAACCCCCACCTGTTCGGCTGGAAACCATGCCTGTAGGGACCATACCGACTGAGCTATCAAGAGAGATAAAAAAGTTTATAACAAGTCCTCGTACATATTCCTGTCGAATTCAGGAATCTGTTCATACACTTGAAATATACCTATCTCCACCATGATAGCTGAATCGTAAGTTTGCAACACGTGGTTATTATAAATGAATATATATCACAAGCACACGTGATTTTAATCAATGTAAATATCACCCACCAATGGCATTTAATACCGAATTCTATCTTGGGAATATACATCCACTTGGAATTCATTTCATGGTAACAGCTTCTGGCCGGGTGGAGATTCGAACCCCCACCTGTTCGGCTGGAAACCATGCCTGCAGGGACCATACCGACTGAGCTATCAAGAGAGATAAAAAAGTTCATGACAAGTCCTCGTACATATTCCTGTCGAATTCAGGAATCTGTTCATACACTTGAAATAAACCCATCTCCACCATGATAGCTGAATCGTAAGTTTTCAACACGTGGTTATTATAAATGAATATATATCACAAGCACATGTGATTTCAATCAATGTAAATATCACCCACTAATGGCAATTAATACCGAATTCTATCTTGGGAATATACATCCACTTGGAATTCATTTTATGGTAACAGCTTCTGGCCGGGTGGAGATTCGAACCCCCACCTGTTCGCCTGGAAACCATGCCTGCAGGGACCATACCGACTGAGCTATCAAGAGAGATATAAAAGTTTATGACAAGTCCTCGTACATATTCCTGTCAAATTCAGGAATCTGTTCATACACTTAAAATAAACCCATCTCCACCATGATAGCTGAATCGTAAGTTTGCAACACGTGGTTATTATAAATGAATATATATCACAAGCACACGTGATTTCAATCAATGTAAATATCACCCACCAATGGCATTTAATACCGAATTCTATCTTGGGAATATACATCCACTTGGAATTCGCCAGGTAAATCCTGAATTGCAGGCAATTAGGTTCCGAATCCTTTTGAGCCTCTAATGGCATGTTGGAAGCGACTGTGCCTTTCATTTGAAGGGGCTAGGGTTCGATCCCAGTATGAGGTAGAAATCTATTTCCATTTGAGCAAGATATTGTGTTGATTTTCATCTATATTGACTCATTAGGGGTAATTCGAATTAAATGCAATTAATTGTGTCACCTGATGGGCCGGGAAGTCGGAGAAAACTTGCCGGTAGGAGACTGATGTCTCGTCAGGTATAACCTGAATTGCAGTTAGCAGTCAGGTTCCAATTTCTTTTGAGCTTCTGGTGGCAGGGCTGGAAGTGACCTGGCCTTTCATTTGAAGGGGCTAGGGTTCGATCTCAGTATGAGGAAGAAATTTATTTCCATTTGAGCACAATATTGTGTTGATATTCATCCGTGTTGACTCATTAGGGGTAATTCGAATTAAATGCTATCAATTGTGTCACGTGGTGGGCCGGGAAGTCGGGGAAGACTCGGTGGTAAGAGACCGATGTCTCGTCAGGTATAACCTGAATTGCAATTAGCAGTTGGGTTCTGACTTCTATTGAGCCTATGGTAGAATGGTTGGAAATGACCTGGCTTTTCATTTGAAGGGGCTAGAGTTCTATCTAGTATGATCTAGATATATATATATATATATATATATATATATATATATATATATATATATTATTATGTGACGAACCACTGTGCAAACAATTACCCCTTTACAATGGGCGGTAGTTCTCTTCACACAACAAAATAGAAGTCATATGGGTAGACTTCCAAATTCACTTGTTTCTTATTACGAGTGTATAAGATTGTTGATTATGATCAAATGTATCTTCTTAAAGCTGGTTGCAGACAACAGAAGCACCAATAGCAGGATAATTGGAGGACAGGAACAATAAACTATGTTATAAACAAAACTTTAATCTTACGTTAAACAAAACAATGAAAAAGCACTTCAAAAAAACAATAATAAGCAATGCAAAGTGAATGGGTGAGTAAGGTAGATGAATCTCGTGGTGAGAACAATGTATTCTAACAAAACAATAAATTTGGGGTTACCTTATAACATGTAAGGTAAGAAAACAGGGATGATTTACAGCAGGAAGGGGAGTGTAAACAAAAGATAATGAGACGAATGGAATGAAGATGGCGCTGAAATAAGGTGATGTATTTACAAAGAAAATGGAAAAATAAACTTTAGACAAATCAGATATGTTAGCATATGTACAACATATGGGGATATCACAGTCTCCCCTTGTTTTTGTTTTTTTCCATTTCCCGAGGATCAACCAAGGTTATCCTTGATAATGAGTCTGCCACAATGTTTTCTCGTCCTGATATGGCGATTACTTGGATATTATGTGCAGATAGTATGTATGACCATCTTAAAAGTTTAGGGTTGAGAGTAGTGGACCTATGGATATGCGACAGAGGAGAGTGGTCGCTGTAGACGTAGATCGTGTCTTGTCCATCAACATAAATCTCGTATCTCTGGATGGTAGCTACGATGGCGAATAGTTCTTTCTCCACAGTGGGCCAATTTAGTTGGGAACCCATAAATCGTCCACTGGAATAAGAGACTGGTAACAGATCAGCTAGTGGGGGCAGGTTTCCTGTTATGGTTGTTATTGGAGTAGGATGCTGTAACAAAATGCCCCCATATCCAAGATCACTAGCGTCTGTTTGGAGATAGAATGGTTTGGTGAGGTTAGGTGCCATTAATATAGGAGGAGATGACAAGTAAGTTTTTAGCTGGTTAAATATTTGATCATGTTGTTGGCTCCAAGAAAAATTTACTTTTGAAGAAGTTAAAGCAAATAGTGGTCCTGTGAATGGTGAGAAATTTGGACTGAACTTAGAGTAATATCCTACCATACCTAGAAATCTTTTTAATTCCTGTTTGGTAGTTGGAACAGGATAAGAAGTTATGGCACTAATATTTGCATCATGGGGTAATACTTTACCACTGCCGACTCGATGACCAAGGTAAGATACCTGACCTTTGCAAAAATTACTTTTTGCTAAGTTGATCGTTAATCCATGTTGTTTCAACCTTGAGAAAACTTCTTTTATCTTTTGAATATGGTTTACCCAGGTGTCAGAGGCAATAATGATGTCATCTAAATATACAAATACTTTTTCCAAGTCCTGTAAAATTAAAGACATTACTCTTTGGAAGGTGGCAGGTGCGTTGGCTAATCCGAATGGCATTACATTATAACTAAATAGTCCAAATGGAGTGATAAATGAAGAAATTTCCTTTGCCGTTTCTGTTAATTTAATTTGGTAATAACCCTTCAGCAAATCTATTTGGGTTAAGTAGGTTGAATTACTTACTTGGTCAATGATATCTTGTATTCTTGGTAGAGGATACGAATCTTTAATTGTTAAATTATTAATTTTCCTGTAATCGGTACAAAGACGAAATTTTCCATTTTTCTTTCCTACTAGGAGACATGGGGAAGCCCATGGTGACGCACTGGGTTCTGCCAATCCTTCTCTTATCAAGTAGCTCACTTCTTCTTTCATGATACCCAATTTCTTCTGTGATGTTCGATAGAAAGCTTGTTTAATGGGTGCAGCACCTGGTTGTAGTTTGATGTCATGATCTAGCATGGTGCATCTGCCTGGTTTATCTGAAGTTATACTAGGAAATTCATGGAATAAAGCTACTAAAGATTTACATTTTGATGCATATAAGGGTTGTAGATAGTCTGATAAGTTTTCCAAGATCTTCGAGTTTTGAGAATCCTGCCAAGATGCAGTTATTGGATCATCTGTAAATTGATCCATAGGACAATCTATGTATGGTATGGCACTAGTAATCATTACCGTTTTACTTTCAGCTGTTGAGGGAGACAAATAGGCCTTTAAGAGGTTTATGTGGACTAATTGAGTAGACTTACGCTTATCTGGAGTGGCGATTATATAGTTGGTTGGCGAGATACGGTGAGTGATGGTATATGGTCCCTGGTATTTCTCTCGTAGGGGAGAGCTTGCAATCGGATGGTATAGCAGCACTGCATCTCCTACTTTGAAACTTCTGGTTTTAGCCTTTTTATCATAGTTAATCTTCATCTTCTCTTGAGCTGTTATCAAGTTAGTTTTGGCAATGGAGTGAAGATCTGAAAGTTTCTTGTTGAGTTCTGAAATATATTGGGAAAGAGGTACCTCATTATCTCCCAACTTCAGGATGCGTTCTTTGACTGAACTGAGGATAGTTCGTGGCCGTCGACCGAAGAGTAGTTCAAAAGGTGACATACCAGTAGACTGGTTTCGAACTCCTCGTATGATGTACATGATCAGTTCCAAATCGCAATCCCACTCGTTACCTGAACTATGGATGTATTTCCGGAGAAGATTTTTAATGGTCTGGTGAGTGCGTTCTAATGCTCCATTGGTCTGTGGATGGTAAGCTGAGGATGAGACTTGGGTTATATGGTAATTTTTCATAGCTGTTTTAAAAGCATGACTCATGAAATTGGTTCCTTGATCACATTGTAGTTCAGTTGGAAATCCTACAACAGTAAATATGGACACTAGTGACTTTAGGATGTTCTTGGCTGAAATGTTTCTTAAAGGTACTGCAAATGGATAACGGGTAGTTGGGCATAAGGCCGTAAGCAAGTATTCATGTCCCCTTTTTGTCTTAGGCAAAGGGCCTACACAATCTACTATGATCTTACTGAAAGGTTCTTTAGGCACAAGTATAGGTTTTAATGGTGCAACTGGTACTTTCACATTAGGACTACTTACTTTTTGACATGTTGTACATGTTTTTACGTACTCTTTAATGTCATTCTTCATGTTTGGCCAATAAAAGTCTTGACTGATGCATTCATATGTTTTAGTGATACCAAGATGAGAGTCAGCAGAGTGAGACAATTCTAGGATCAGAGGTCTTATATCCTTAGGAACAACTACCTGGAATAGATCCTTCCAGGTTTCTAGATGACTGTTCTTGCTGGACCTGAATTTTCTCATTAGTACATTATTATTAATATAAAAATAAGAACACTTGTTGGTATCCTTTGGTTTCACTTGGTTGAAACACTGCTGTAGAGTGACATCTTTCCTTTGTTGATAGCTAAAGGAATCAGGCTGGATCTTATATGTACTCATCAACTCGTTGAAATCCATAGGTTCAGAGACTGGCAACGGGTTTGATGATGATTCAGTAGGGGTGTCCTTTTTACTGCTTCGTGTCACTGCTAAGCATTCCTCCTGTACAACATCTGGAGATACTGCTATTAAGTTTGTTAAGACAACAGAGTTAGCTATGTCATTACCCAGGATTACATCTACATTTTTGCATGGTAACAGTTCTGGATTTACAGCTACTTCAGTAGTTCCAGAGAAATAAGGACAATGAAGGTTTACATTAATGAGAGGCAACATAGACTTACTGGTTAGGTCATTAACTGCAACATACCTGTGAGTTTCACCTTTAGGTCGTATTACTTTAGGAGAGACGATCGTTTGAGAGGATCCAGTGTCTCTGAGTATGGTTACAGGTTTACCATTTATTTTGCCTGAGCAAGTGAAGGGTGCAAACGCTTGGGACTCGTGTGATGCACAATGGAAGGTCTTTTTCTTCTCCACCTTAGGTTTTGGTTCCTGTTTGGGCAGATTCATTTGCTTAGGAGAGAATTGAGGGGGATTAGGTTTTCTCTTTAAGTATGAAGCTGCACAATGTGGATCAGGACATTCTGAAATATGATGTCCTTCTTGTTTGCAGTATGTACAAGTTTCCTTAGGTCTAGTTTCTCTATATGGGGTTTTACCTACTTTATGAATAAGAGCATAGTCATCTGCCTTTAAAGCGGCTTTCTTTGGGTCAGATTCATTCTGCTCTCTTAGATACACATTAATGCTACCTGGTATTTTCCTTAAGAACTCCTCCATTACTATTAAATCTTTCAACTGCTCAAAAGTTTTGACATCTACTTTGTCTACCCACTTCTGAAACTGTTTAATCTTTCCATTCATAAATTCTAAAAAGGTCTGCTGAACTTGCTTCTGACTATTACGAAATATTTGCCTATAACCTTCCGCAGTAATAGAATAAGCATCAAGGATTGCCTGTTTAATTATGAAATAATCATGTTCCTCTAACATAGTGGCACATACAGATAATGCTTTACCTTTAAATGAGTTCCGGATGATTAAATACCATTTGTCCTGAGGCCAATTGAGATTCTTGGCTGTGTCTTCAAACACAGAGAAGTAGTTATCAGGTTCCCGTTCTTCAAATGTGGGCAGCAATTTCTGCACCTTGCCCACATCAAAGGGTTCGGGAATTAGCTTACCTTCTTCCTTTTCTTTCAGTCTTATAAATGCCAGATCCCGTTCTGTTACTGTGGCCGCTTCTCTCTCAATCTGCAGCCTAACACGGAGAGCGTTGTTTTTCTGTTCACTTTCTTTTTCTTGTTGCTCCAAAGCAGTTGCAGCAGCTTCCGCAGCAGTTTCCACCTTTATACGTTCTAGGGAAGCAGCGGCAGCAGCCGTGCGCTCAGCAGCAGCGGCTTTCCTCTCTTCTAACTCAGCGGCGGCAGTTGCGGCTCGTTCAGCAGCAGCGGCTCTTTCTCGTTCTGTGGCAGCTTTCTCTCGTTCAACCAGAGTTGCGGCAGTTGCGGCTCTTTCAGCAGCAGCGGCTTTCCTTTCTTCTACCTCAGCGGCGGCAGTTGCGGCTCGCATCTTCATCTTTTCCAACTCCAGCTGCAGACTTAGTTTATTCAAGTCACCATTTGGATTGGTAACTGTTAGAGCTCGAACGTCAGCCAATTCTTCTTCTGGAACAATATCTTCATCTACAAGGAAGTTCAAAATATGACTGAGAATTACACATTTTACGGCAGTTGCGGGAACCTGTACATCATAATGGCGAGCTAGATTCTTTAGGTCAGTTTTTGTGGCAACTGTGAGAGATTCCACATGATCCCGTGGTGATACAATAAATTGTTGCAAGTCGAAAGGCATTTTGAATGTCGCCCGTGGCGAAAGATAAGTGCAAACTAAAATAAATATCCAAACTTCATAAGAATAAGTATAAGATCATACGATCGCAAAATAACAATCTTTCGATCACAGAAATACAAAATAGCTATCACAAAATTACAAAATCGAGAGATCACAAAATTACAAAATTATATGATCAGATCACCTTACACAAAAATAGCTTAAATACAAAATTAAGTCTCGCGAAACTTACGATAATACTACAAAACTTTTATTCACAGTTAACGACTGAACAATTTTTTTTATGCTAGAGATCTTGAGCACGCGGCTAACTACTTCATAATTACTCAAACGACACGCTTAACATCACAAACTTTTACAACAATTTTACCGAATCGGTAAACAAGTCTTTAAAAACGCAAAGGTATTTTTTTACTTTAAAACATACCTAATTAGCACGTCCTAGTTTACATTTCCTTTTAATTTATACCAGCTTAATTCGATAACTTTACAATGTTACCTTCTAATTTATATAAATACTATATTATTCTCGTTATGATAAAGAATCTAGTTAATAGTCAACACTTAGTTTAAAGTAATTGATTATCAGAATAATGCGCAAACTGGACAAAATACTTACTATGCGCTTTATAGATATAACAGGAGTAATTTAACACAAGTATTTAAATATTCATTTACCGACACGTAAATGTTATTTGTACACCAAAATAGTACTTTTAACACCAAACAATATACAAGTTAATTTCCTGACTAGAGATAACGATTGGAATTACGAAAATCTCCGAAATTGGAAATTGGCTAATTTCACTTACGAAATTTATATAACAAAATAAATCACTTCATAATGAAATAGAGATGGAGGAAATTTCACTTATGAAACTTAATTTAGTAAATCACATAATGAAATTTGACTTGATTTCCTAAATATCACTTTTGAATGGCGATTTTAAGAAATGGCAAAATCTTAGGGCTTCAGATTTTTTTTAAGAGAAATCTCTGGGATACGAGATTTGAGTAGGCGAAACTTTAAAAGCTACCTACTGGGGGTATCTTCAATTAATAAGGGTGGTTTAGAAGCTGGACAATCAGCATACCTAAGTCTTAACTATATTAAGCGTGACTTGTTCCTCTTACAACCAAATGACTACCCAGACATATATTATACATAAATGTCTAATGAGAGGGAGACGAGACATCTACCTTACCTTGGAATTATTACTGTCGTCCTTTATCCTTGGTACGCCACAACACAACACTCGATACTGTTCATAATCACTGGAACTGTTCTTTCACGATTCAATCACTTGATATAAATTTGATGAATCATATCACATCAGATCGCACATCAAATCCCGGACAGGCCCCCAACTATTATGTGACGAACCACTGTGCAAACAATTACCCCTTTACAATGGGCGGTAGTTCTCTTCACACAACAAAATAGAAGTCATATGGGTAGACTTCCAAATTCACTTGTTTCTTATTACGAGTGTATAAGATTGTTGATTATGATCAAATGTATCTTCTTAAAGCTGGTTGCAGACAACAGAAGCACCAATAGCAGGATAATTGGAGGACAGGAACAATAAACTATGTTATAAACAAAACTTTAATCTTACGTTAAACAAAACAATGAAAAAGCACTTCAAAACAACAATAATAAGCAATGCAAAGTGAATGGGTGAGTAAGGTAGATGAATCTCGTGGTGAGAACAATGTATTCTAACAAAACAATAAATTTGGGGTTACCTTATAACATGTAAGGTAAGAAAACAGGGATGATTTACAGCAGGAAGGGGAGTGTAAACAAAAGATAATGAGAAGAATGGAATGAAGATGGCGCTGAAATAAGGTGATGTATTTACAAAGAAAATGGAAAAATAAACTTTAGACAAATCAGATATGTTAGCATATGTACAACATATGGGGATATCACAATATATATATATATATGTATATATATATATATATATATATATATATATATATATATATATATATATATATATATATATATATATGTATATTTATATATATATATATATATATATATATATATATACACACACATATGTATGTGTCTTTGTGTGTGTTTATATATATATATATATATATATATATATATATATATATATATATATATATATATATATATATATGTGTGTGTGTGTGTGTGTGTGTGTGTCCTAATTCGTGTATGTAGGTGTCTTGTACAATAAGGTAAATGAACTCAATATTCATGAGTATTCCACAAAACCGATGTCTTGACATATTTTGCAAACCTTGCATTTTGGTAGTGAAGGGAGTTTTAGTTACCGGTGAGCATTCGAGTTGATAAGTCCCTCATCTGAGAGGGTATTTGTGTAATGTGTACTTACGAACGAACCTTTTGTAATAAATGAAAAACCTATATGCCGACCTCTCATCATCCGTCTGCACGGGTCATATTGGTATCAGGTGTGAAAAATACATCTGTTTGTGTGTGCTGTGGGTGAAGTTGTTCTTTGAGCCGGTGAAATAAAAGTTCAAGATGCCGAGGTACACAAGGACTAACATAGCAGACACGGCTGCTACTGAAGATGAGAATAAAGGAGCAGTGGGATATAGCACTACCAATGAAGAATATAGACAGGAAATTAGAACGCAAGAATTGGAAAATAAGTTAGGTAATTTACAACAGTTAATAAACAGACTGTTGGTGAAACGAGAACAGGAGCGGCGTGCAAGCACAGCATATCCGACGTACATAAACGAAGTTCAAACGCACACAAGTGAAAGTAAACATACACAACCGAGTGATGATACGCAAATTGTAGTTCGAAAGTTTCCAGAACTTCAGGCAAGTGTTAGGCCTTTCGATGATCAAAGAAGGTTTTCAATCAATTGAAGTGTTTTTGAGAGACTTTGAAGTAGCCACATATGGGTGGTCGGAAAAAGAAAAAGCTATTCAAATAATTAGATTGCTGAAAGATGCTCTGGCAATGGAAGTAATGTGTTGGCCACAAAAAGTTTAAGAAGTTATACTGAAATAAAACGACGTTTAAATGGGAAGTACGCTTTGCCTGATGCAAGAAAGGGAGAACTAAAAGAAAATTACCAACCCAAAATACGGGAAGGTGAATCCGTTCCTAGTTTTGCAACTCGCATTTTTCACGATTGCGATTCGTTTGCTACCCGGAGTGCCAATCTCCCAGAAGGTGATAAAAAGGCAATTGCCCGTCAACACATTCGCAGATTAGTAAACCCGTATTTATGTGGTTATTTGTTCGATGACAATCGCTTGTTAGCAGACGTAGTGAGTGCGATACAAAACATTTTAGACAGTTTGCCAGAAGAAAAAAGAACTGGGAATAACAAGGCCGATTCCGAGAAGTTGGCAGCCATGAGAGGAAGTCGACCCCCGACGAGTGGTAAGGGGGAATGCAGTCAGCAGATTAGCAAAGTCTTCAGTTGTTGCCACTGTGGGGGAGAGGGGCACCGACGAGTGGAGTGCCCCACCCAAGGATCCCTCCGCTGTTACACTTGTCAGGCCTACGGTCATTTATCTCGAGTGCCCGGCAAAAAACGCCCAGGGCGAGCGGGCTGGGGCACACGCACACCTCCCCTCACCCAACGTCCAAGGAAAAGGGAACAGAGGAAGGGGGAAGGCGAGGAAGTTCGATGTCTTCCGCCCCCCCCCCTCGCCCCCCGCCATGACATCACAAGCAGTAGCCAAGGAAGCAGTGAAAAAAGACATGACAGCAGGCACTGGGACCTCCATTGATAACCCCGCCCTCGCCCCCGCAGCACTAAGGAGAGGACCAAGGGGCAGCGGTATGGCGGACGAGGTCATTAGCCCGTTCTCCATATCTCGTAATGGCCATCTGGGAATGTTAGCAGTTAGGATCGACCTGCAAGATAAATCCATCCGAGCGCTGATTGACACGGGAGCCAGTGTTTCATTGATTGAAAAAAAATTCTCCTCAAATCCACTACAGCCAGCGGTATCCATTGTTCTTGACACGCCAGGAGGAAATAAACTACACACAAACCATACTTCAATCGTCCAGTTTAGGGTGGGGTCTAGGAAGTTCACACATGATTTTATTTGTCTTGCCCACCTTGGAGATTCCAGGAATTGAGGCAATCCTTGGAATAGACTTTATATCTAATGATCAAATTTGCATTTTTTGGGGAAAAGATACAATAATAGTAAAAGCAGGAGGGTACATTTTGCCGATAGAAAGTCACGAGACAGTAAGTGCGTGTGTTAGCTCGGAGAGACATTTCAGTAGGATAACAGCTGTACCTGAGAGAGGAGAAGTGTTGTCCTCCCAGACCATTACAAGCATATCTGTGACGCCGTGTCGCCCTCTTGCGGAAGGAACCAAGGTAGTTGTTAAACCCCATGACAATTGGGCCCATATGATATTAGAGGGCTTCACAGAAATTAAAGAGAACAAAGCTGATATAACGATAGTTAATTTGTCAAATAAAAGAATTATTTCAGGAAGTGATTCTGTGTGTGAATTAGAGTTATGTGAAAGTGCTTGTAATGGGATGTTGGGAGCCACAACTCCAGCCCGCACAGACGAACTCACTCAAAATTTAATTATGCAAGCACAAAAAATTATGTCCCTCAGAATATCAACCTGTAGTTGGTGACATGGTCAATAATTATTCCGATATAATTGTAATTGGAGATGAGCCACCAGGGAGGATTGATTGATTTCCCTTTAGCATTGAAACTGGGCAGGCGGAGCCGATTAGGTCAAGGCCTTATAAGGCCTTATAAGGGAGAGATAGAAAGGGAAATTAATAAATAAAAGGAACAAGGGATAATCAAGGAGAGCGAATCCCCCTGGGCTTCTCCAATTGTAGCTCTTAGGAAAAAGGATGGCTCGGTAAGATT
The DNA here is from genome assembly GCF_036898095.1 of Palaemon carinicauda. Taxonomy (NCBI): domain Eukaryota; kingdom Metazoa; phylum Arthropoda; class Malacostraca; order Decapoda; family Palaemonidae; genus Palaemon; species Palaemon carinicauda. The sequence goes on from NC_090732.1 coordinate 145,620,742, forward strand.
GTGTGTTGATTATAGAAAAGTGAATGCAGGTAAGAATAATGCATTCCCATTGTCCTCAATCAAAGAATTACTTGTGAAAGTATGGGACAGCAAATATTCTACAACTGTTGATTTAAAATCTGGATACTATCAAATACCCATTTAGGAAGACAGTAAATGTAAAACGGCATTTATAGCTAACGATCAATTATTTCAGTTTAATTTTCTTCCTTTCGATGTTGAAAATGCTCCATGTCATTTTTCTAGAGTAATGATGGAGGTTTTGTCGCCCTTAATTGGCCATAATGTTCTTGTTTATTTAGATGATATCACAATTACAGGGAAAACGGCCGAAGAACATAACAATAATATTCGTAAAGTTTTAGAAGCATTGCGATGTAATGGTATGAAAATAAATTTGTCAAAGTGCAAATTTTTCTGTAAACATGTCGAATTTTTAGGTCATATAATAACCCCAGAAGGTATCCAACCCTTCCCCAGTAAAGTAGCGGCCATTACAGATTTCCCCAGGCCACGTAACTCTAAGGAAGTAGCTGGGCTCCTTGGGCTAGCTGGGTATTACTGTAAATTCCTATGAGGTTGTGGAGAGATAGCGAGACCCTTAGATGCTTTAAAGAAACAAAAAGTAATAAATTGGGGAGGGGAAGAAGAAAGGGCCTTTAACCATTTGAAAGCTGCCTTAACTAGCAATGAATTACTCGCACATCCTAGATTTGATCGCCCGTTTTTAGTGACAAGAGATGCGAGTAGCGTAGCTATTGGTAGCGTAGTTTCTCAACGAGATGATAAAGGCAGAGAGAGACCCATTTGTTTTGCTTCCCGGGCGTTAAAAGCGGCAGAAAAGAATTATTGTACATTCGATCGAGAGGCTTTGGCTATTCTTTGGGTTCTAGAGAGGTATCGGTTCTTTTTATTAGGTCAGTCCATTGAGTTGCAAAGTGATCATCGCCCCTTACATTATTTGTATGATAAAAATGATTTGACCTCTCGTCAAGCGAGATGGATTGAGAGCTTGTTAGATTTTAATATAAAGGGTTTTCACCACATAGAAGGTAAGGCTAACATGGTAGCTGATGCTCTCTCTAGAAGTGCAGTAATAGGTGTAACAACTAGGGCACAAAAGAGCGATGAAGAACGTAACCAAAATAGTGAAGACCCCCATCATAATGGAGAAAATAGAGAATGGGATGAGAGTTCTCGCGATGCACATGCAGTAGACGGGAGAGAGAGAGAGAGAGAGAGAGAGAGAGAGAGAGAGAGAGAGAGAGAGAGAGAGAGAGAGAGATGAATATATATAGATGACCGAGGACATGACCATGGGTGTCCAGAATGAATGCCCTGATGATGCAGGTTTGATTGACTTGGAAGGTTGGGACATAAAAGAAGTCCGAGAGGGACAGAAAAAAGAGGAATGGATGGAAAGAGTGCGAGCAGTGATTAAAGGGGAATCAGAGAGTTATCCGTCATTTCTGAATGTGTTTCGTGAGAAATTTTTTATTGAAAATTATGTCTTGTATTGTGCTTACGAGAGGAGGGGAGGGGAATTTTGTGCACTGGTAGTTCTTCCTCCCTCTTTAATTAAACGAGCCATCCACATTGTACATGCAAGTCCGTATGCAGGGCATTTAGGGATTGATAGAACATTAAGGTGAGCACATGAATCCTTCTTTTGGTTAGGAATAAAAAAGTCTATAGAGAATTATATAAAAGGTTGTCATGCTTGTAACCGTTTCAAAGAACATAAAAACACTGTACCGGAAGCCAGAAAGAGGCTGGTTGTTCCCTTTAAATTTTATAGTGCATATCGATGTAGTAGGACCATTTCCTATTGGGTTAACACAACCTAAGTATATATGTGTATTTGTGGATGCATTTACTTGGTACACTCATACTTACGCAATGTTGGATGTATCGGCAAATTCATTAGTTCAGGCGCTGTGCTCTTTCATTACTAGGTTTGGTTGCCCGAAAATTTTGATGAGTAATAGGAGTAACGGACTTGATGAAAATTGATCACTTTTCAGTGACCGCATATAGGCCTTAGTAGAGTCGCATAATAGGGAAGTATTGCGAATTTTGTGTTACTTAGTGGCTGATGACCCCCTTCATTGGCACGCCATGCTTCCTACAGCTGAGCTAGCTTTGAACATTGCATATAATGCTTCGATCAGAGACACGCCTTTCTTTTTCGTGTATGGACAGGATCCTGTGTTACCATATACGGTTCTCATTAATTCGCAACAATTGCAAAATTATTCAACTGAGCATTACCGTGTATATTTATCAAATCTACTGAGGAGAGTAATGAACACCACCGAAAGGTTTTTGAAAAGAGCTAATGAAATTCACAGCTCAAAGTATGATGGTCGGTTCAAAACCGTGCTAAAAGTATTTGTGGGCGATCGTGTGTATTTGAAACGATTACAACCTAGGAAACACAAACCAGAGCCAGCGTATTTGGGTCCTTACCGAGTAAAGATGGTTAAGTCTAACACAGTTTTGATACAAAGCATTGTTAATGGCGCACTGTCTGAACATCATTAGGTACACATACATGTGGTACCTGAAGAGGTAGTTTTCAAAAGTGTTCCCCCTTACCCCTGCATACGTGACATCCCTCGAGTTGATGAGTAGAAATTTTTTTTTTCCCTTGCTGTTATTGTTGTTTGAACAGACCTTATTTCTTCTTTCGATGTGTATTAAATAAACGTGATGATAACAATGTCTTATGTTGATGCTAAATTTATACGTAAAATATTGTGGTCATTTTGCTGAGTGTGGAAATACGTATAACATTGCTGAGTGAACCTAAAAACAATCAGGGGTTAAATAGGTCAAGTGAGATCCGTCAGGCGGATGCTGTATTATTCATTTATTTATATGATTCCTGGTTGCTGGGGCCTGGGCAGTTCCCGAATGGCAAGTGGCTGCGGGAAAGGCAGTGTTAGTGAATGTGTAGATGTGAATACCTTATACTTAATGTTATAAGAGAAGGGGGGGGGGAAGATGAATGATTTTCTCGGAAAACGGTTAGTGGCCACCGGTTGAATGTTGCAATTGCAAGTGTTGTAGAGATTTAAATAAATAGTAAAACGGTGGTAGTGAGATGTGTTGCGAAATTGTGCCGTAAACCTGGACAGGTAAAATCGAGGGATGAAGGAATGTCTATTCCTACCCCTGTCCCGCCCAAGAAGCCCGTACTGCCCACAACCAGATGTAGGTTATAGATGATATATCGACTTGATGTTATGTTTTTTTTTTTCACTTTGGGTATTCTGTTTTTTGGTTGCAGAGGTCTTAAGAAGAAATGAGTGGAATTATTTATATTGTTTTGTGTACATTTTTACATGTAATATTTCATTTTTTATTTTTTTGTGGAAGATGTGTTGTTTTTTGGGGGTGATTTCTATATATATATTTTATGTTGCATTTCTATTTAGTACATGCCATGCCTATTCCGGGTTGGAGTGTCCTCCATATATCATTGACTAGTGAGGGCGAGTGAGCACCTCCTCCGTGAGTGAGGAGCTTGGGGGGGGGGGGTGTAATGTCCTAATTCGAGTATGCAGATGTCTTGTACAACAAGGTAAATGAACTCAATATTCGTGAGTATCCCACAAAAACCGATGTCTTGGCCAGTTTGCAAACCTTGCATTGGTAGTGAAGAGAGTTTTAGTTGCCGGTGAGCACTCAAGTTGATAAGTCCCTCATCTGAGAGGGTATTTGTGTAATGTGTACTTACGAACGAACCTTTGGTAATAAATGAAGAAAACTCATATGCCGACGTCTCATTATACATCTGCACGGGTCATATATATATATATATATATATATATATATATATATATATATATATATATATATATATATATATATATATATATATATATATATATATATATATATATATATATATATATGTATATATATATATATATATGTATATAAATATATGATAAATTTTTGCACATTTAGATGTGTTTTTCATATTTCAAATAAGCCATATATATTAATACATTAAAGTCTGGATTCTCTTAACGACCTCAGGATCAGACCCCCAGGAGGAATCACCCAAAGACTATAGTATCAGACCGGCCAGGATTTGAACCCTGGTCCAGGATACCTGTATGCCAGTGACCATACCACTCAGCAACGAAGAGTGGTATGGTCACTGGCATACAGGTATCCTGGACCAGGGTTCAAATCCCGGCCTTATCGGATACTATAGTCTTTGGGTGATTCCGCCTGGGGCTATGATCCCGAGGTCATTAAGAGAATCCAGACTTTACTGTATTAATATATATGGCTTATTTGAAATATATATATATATATATATATATATATATATATATATATATATATATATATATATATATATACATATATATACATATATGTATGTGTGTCTTCGTGTGTGTTTATTTATATATATATATATATATATATATATATATATATATATATATATATATATATATATATATATATATATATATGTATGTAATGAAAAGGTATAAATTAGAACATAGAGACAAAGAAATATATAAATTACAAAGGCAGTGGCGACTGTAAGGACTCACATTGTTAACATCAATTTACCACAGCACCGGAAGTTAAATGAAGACCGTGGCAAGTAATAATAGACTATGAACAACATATTTCAAGAATGTTTAAAGACCAGAAGAGTGGATTCGACCATCACGGTTCAATTACCGATAAAAGGCAAACAAGGGTAAGCTACTTGAAATACAAATAAAGAAAGTCAGAAAAATGGCCTATGCCACAATAAATGCTCATAATTACAAAATATACAAGGAATAAGACTTTCAATGTGTGTGTGTGTGTGTGTGAGTGAGAGAGAGAGAGAGAGAGAGAGAGAGAGAGAGAGAGAGAGAGAGAGAGAGAGAGAGAGAGAGAGAGAGAGAGAGAATTATTATAAGTAAATATACGGTAAGATATTCCTCTATCTAAAAAAAAAATCAGTAACAACTGTACTGATTAAAGTCTATAAACAACTTTATTTTTATTTTTTTTTAAATCTGTTCCAATATAAACCTTAAGCAGTGTAAAATCTAATTATCTGTAATTAAA
>NC_090732.1:145628332-145635832 GCF_036898095.1 Palaemon carinicauda
TAGCTTTACATAGGATTTCCTTTCGTGCTTAGTATTATTTGGCGAAGTATTCGCCATTCTGGCCTACGCTAGGCCATGTAGCCTAGTCGTTTGGTCCTAGTACTTAATGCATGATTATGGTTTTTCCGAGTGTAATTAAAATTTTATTGAAGCTTTAGGCTATATTTTATACATTTTAGACTGTGTGGATTATTTCCAAGATTGTATACGTGAGAGTTTCGGTGAATTAGGTAATCGATTCTCTTGGTGCCTAGGCTAATTGCTTATGGAGCCTTAGTATACTTTATTATACTCCCCGGTTGCTTTCTTTTCTTCGGAGAAGGTATGCAATCCCTTTCCCTTTGTTTAAGCCTTGGGCTTATCCCTAAGTGGTTTTTTCCGAATTTATTTTCGATAAAACTATACTAGGGTGTTACTGTACCTTCCTGTTCCAGCAGAGTCTGGTTCAAAGAGGGACAGAACAACAGAGTTTTTAGTCTGAGTCCGTGTTGTTTGGCTTGGGGCAGAGTCTCCCTCGCTGACCTAACACTTACAAAGGGAGCTTAGCTCCCTTAGGTCACTATCGAAGGTTTCTGTAGTTATGATTCCTTCTTGTGTGATCGACCTGACTAAGTCCTGTTGCTGTTCTCGGGGAGGATAAATCTTCCCTTGGGAGTAGCAACGCCTTCCTTGCTTTGGTGCTCTGGAAGCTGGCAGGTATTATACTACTGCGCTGGCCCTTTCCCTTAGATCTCCCTTAGGCTAAGACAAAGTTCTTGGCTGCGGGTGATCTGTCACTAAAGCAAGGTTGGCAGGACCCTCTTGTCCCTTCCCCCTCTATCTCCGTAATGGCCTAGCCATTACTGTACTGTACCTTGCCGGCCGGCAGAGCTGGCCGGCAGGGGTATTACTGTACCATATGTCATTCTACTTCTGGACCTAGTATAGGTTGGGATATGGATTGACTAAGCCCATTGCCGGCCGGCAGAGACGCTGGACGGCAAGGGTCTTATGTTTTCGAGTGCTGCCCGGACCTCTCTTGGTCCCTCATCCATGCCTGCCGGCAGAGCCGGACGGCATTGGTCAAGGAAGCCTGAATTAAGTTTCTCCCCTTCCTTATATGCACTCTTTCGGTTGCCGGGCTTGGGGGGTTGTGTACACTCTTATCCCGGCATCCATTCTATTTTCTTCTAGTGCTGTACCTGTCCCGGCTGCCGGCCTATGAGGCCGGCAGCCGGGCAGGTGTAGTCTTCTGGTTCTTTTGCTGCCGGCTGGCATCGGTCTTGTACCTTTGCCGGCCGGCTTATGTCAGTCCTTGTCTGCCGGTCACCAAGAGTGTGGCCGGCAGCTGGGTACTACCTTGTGTAGTTGCTGGCCGGCAATCATTGCCGGCCAACACTGGCTGTTGCTGGCCGGCAGCTGCTGCCGCCGGCACAGGCATTTGAACCAGAGGGCTGCCGCCCTATAGCTGTTAAGTAGTATACTTTAAAGCTAATTGTGGTGTGTGCCGGCCGGCAAAGGCAGGCCGGCACACATCCTCCTATACTGTACTAGTATTCTTCTGTATAGCATATACAGTAAGAAGAAAACTATAGTAAAAGTTTAGGTACAGCACTGTATCTTCTAACACTATTGTGTTTTCTTGCACAGCCCTTTGCTGTTGCCCTCAGACAGGAAGCAGAGTTCTTCCCCGTCTATTATCCAGGATTTTAAAATCATTGCCTAGGTGTGAGCTCCACCTGTTTCCTCTGGAAACCTTGCATTGGTTACTCTAGTAGAGATAAACCATTTTGATTTTATTATCTGGAAGGCTGCAACAATGGGTTGTGAGGGAAACACAAGTGTGTGTCTTTCATTTATGAATTGTTATGCTATACTATGCATATCCAGTGATACATAGTTCACTTGATACTCATGGAAATTTCTTCTCTTTACAGGAGGACCCTCCGAAGTGCGGAAATGTTTTCTGCAATGTCCGCAGCAAGAACCTCTGCGGACATGAGTGTTGTAGGAGACACGCAGCATGCGCTGTCTCCAAGGATGATCTCCAGTATTGGGACCCTCAGGTATGTACTGTATGCACTAACCTGATTACTGAGGCTTTTGATTCCCCTAGAACGGCGGAATCAAGGGATATAGCTAGGGAAAAGCTTCGTACTTGGGTAAGGGGCTTCAAGAAGAACACCTCTGGCCCTTATCTTCCAAGTGAGAAGATGAAGGCGTATCTTTTTCCCCAGGCATCAGCTGAGGCAGTGATTCCCCAGCCTCAAGAGGAGATCCTTCAAGATCAAGTCCAGGTGGACGAGGAAGTCGCAGATGCGATGCAAGACATCCAGTTGTGTGACAGGATGTCTGACCTGGACGAACGTTTGGAAGAAGACCTCCTGGCAGAAGGTCAGGATCAAGTTCAAACCCCGGATGTCGTAGAGGATGAGGTCGACGAGATGTCGGCTACTCCGGTTCAGATGCCGGAGCCTATCCCCTCAACATCGGCTGGCCTCCCAGTAGAACTGGGACAGGCCCTCTCTTCGATTGTTGGAATGATCCAACAAATGCAGAAGGAGAATCAGGAGAAGGCGGCTGCAATGGAACTGCGTATGCAGTCCCTGGCAGAATCACATGGGCCCCGGAAAAGGCTCAATGTGAAAGACCTTCCCATATGCTCAGATGCTAACCCATGGAGGTATGCAGAGCACATGCCGATGACGACTGGAAAGATCGTCATCTCGGATAAGCTGGGTTCAGTTCCCCTAGATTGATTGATTCAAAGTTTTCAGGCATCCTGACAAGTTCCCCTAGAGGAGGTAGAATTCTGGCCCAGCAAGGCATCATATCCGGACTGCTATGTCCGGCTGAGAAAAGAACCAGCTTCAAGGGAGGAGACAGAGCCGAAGGAGGTCATTATTATGGACCACGCTAAGGCTCAAGCCCTACTTTCATCCTCGATGAAAGAGAGGGGCTTCTCGAATTCGAAGGTAGCTGCATTGAGCAAGAAGCTCCCTTCGTTTGTGTCCTCTCCTGATAGAGCCTTCCCCTTTTTACAGAAAGGGTTTGCGGCTGTCCTAAAGGCAGTCGAGGCCGGCAAGCCTTGCCCCTCCCTGGAGGAGTGTAAACCCTTGTCGCTGGCCCTACCTATGGACCACAAAGACTGGAAGGATGTCCATCTGACATTCTCAGTGGGAAAGTTGGAGGCTGATATTGCCGGACGGCAATTCGGCGAGGACCTCCCCAAGCTGTCCGAATCTCTTTTACGAAGAGAGTTCGAGACAAAAGAAAGACTGGCTGCCTCAATGTCTCATCAGACTACTCTCGAGACGATGGCAAGTGACCCCAAGGTCCATGAAATGTTCATGGTAGTGGCTAAGTCTCACTTAGCCATAGTGACGAAGGACCTTTATAGCTTCGTCAAGGCAAGGAGAGCTTGCAGGGAGTTCGTGTTCACCGGGGCTTCGGTGAGACACGAGCCAAGGAAGTTAATCTCCTCCAACATTTGGGGAAAAGACCTTTTCCCTACCGATGTGGTCAAAGAGGTTGTTGATAAGGCCGCCGTGGAGAATAGAAATCTTCTCCAGAAGTGGGGCCTGGCTATCAAAAGAAAATCTTCCCCGGATGAGGGTCCTCAACCAAAGAGGAAGAATATGAAGACTAGGCTACCATTTCGGCCAGCCAAGCCTTATAGACAGCAACAGCAACTGCAATTGCCTTTGCCTCCAGTGCCCCAGATGGTGGCACAAACCCCGACTGCCTTTCAGTGGGTACCCCAGGCTGTGCCAGGTCAGTCAACCACATTCGCCCCAACGTTCGAAGGACAGTCTTCTTCCTTTCGTGCAAAACCTAGAGGAGCAGCCAGAGGCTCGTCTAGGCGCCCCTCAAGGGGAAGGGGATTCAGAGGTGGTCGTGGTCAGGGAGGCAAGACCTCAGGACGGCAGTCCAAGTGAAATGATACCGGTAGGAGGGAGACTGATGAAATTTTGGGATCGCTGGACCTTCGATCCCTGGGCCCAAAGCCTACTCAAGAATGGACTGGGTTGGAGCTGGTACAGCACTCCACCCCCATGCCTTCGGTTTTTCCAACACTCCACCCCCATTTTGGAGGAGTACGTTCAAGAACTGTTGGAGAAAAATGTGATCCGAAAGGTGAAGTCCATCAAATTCCAAGGGAGGCTGTTTTGTGTTCCCAAGAAAGACTCGGAAAAGCTCAGAGTCATTCTGGACTTGTCACCACTCAACAAGTTCATAGTGAATTGCAAATTCAAGATGCTAACACTGCAACACATAAGGACCTTACTGCCCAAGAGGGCATACTCAGTCTCTATAGACTTGTCAGACGCCTATTGGCACATTCCAATCAGCCGTCGACTCTCCCCCTACCTAGGGTTCAGGCTACAACGGAAACTGTACGCCTTCAGAGCCATGCCATTCGGGCTAAACATAGCCCCAAGGATTTTCACGAAGCTTGCGAGCGCAGCTCTCAAACAATTACGCCTAAAGGGAATTCAGGTAGTAGACTACCTGGACGACTGGCTGGTGTGGGCAGCATCCGAGACCGAATGCTTGCAAGCTTCCAGTCAGGTGATCCAGTTCCTAGAGTACCTAGGCTTCAAGATCAACAAGAAAAAGTCTCGACTTTCTCCATCCCAAAAGTTCCAGTGGCTGGGAATCCACTGGGACCTTTTGTCACACAGTTTCTCCATCCCAATGAAGAAAAGGAAGGAGATAGCGGGCTCTGTCAAGAGACTTCTAGATTCCGAAAGGATATCAAGACGCGAACAGGAGAGGGTACTAGGCTCTCTCCAGTTTGCTTCAGTGACAGACCCAGTGCTAAGAGCACAGCTAAAGGATGCAACCGGAGTTTGGAGAAGGTATGCATCAAACGCGCGAAGAGACCTGAGAAGACCAGTGCCGCCTCGGCTACGTACTCTTCTCAGACCTTGGTCCCAAGCCAGACATCTAAAGAAGTCTGTTCTTCTTCAGCCACCTCCCCCGTCGATGACGATTCACTCAGACGCCTCAAAGGAGGGATGGGGAGGTCACTCTCATCGGAAAAAAGTCCAGGGGACTTGGTCCAAGCTATTCAGGACCTTTCATATAAACTTTCTAGAAGCTATGGCAGTGCTCCTTACCTTAAAGAAAGTCTCCCCGCGTCACTCGATCCACATAAGATTGGTGACAGACAGCGAGGTGGTTGTGAGATGCTTGAATCGACAAGGGTCGAGGTCACCACCTCTCAACCAAGTGATGTTAGCCATTTTCCGATTGGCGGAAAAGAAGAAGTGGTACCTGTCGGCAGTTCACCTTCAAGGAGTCCGCAATGTGACAGCGGACGCTCTATCCAGGTTCACACCGATAGAGTCGGAATGGTCCTTAGACGCAGGATCATTTTCCTTCATTCTGAATCAAGTCCCAGAACTGCAAATAGACCTCTTTGCGACGAAAGACAACAAGAAGTTGCCCCTGTACGTGTCCCCGTACGAGGACCCCTTAGCGGAAGCAGTGGACGCAATGTCCCTCGACTGGAACAGATGGTCCAGGATTTATCTGTTCCCTCCTCACAACCTTCTGTTGAGGGTCCTCAACAAACTGAGATCCTTCAAGGGGGTAGCGGCAATAGTGGCCCACAAGTGGGCGAACAGCATGTGGTTCCCCTTGGCGTTGGAACTACAGATGAAGTTTGTGCCGCTACCACATCCAGTTCTGACCCAGCGAGTCCAGAAGTCGACTGTCTGTGCTTCATTACAGAAAACCCAGACCCTGCAGCTCATGATTTTCTCGCCCTAGCGGTGAGAAAGCGCTTCGGGATTTCGAAAGCCAGCATAGACTTCCTAGAGGAATACAAGTGCAAATCGACTAGAAGGCAATATGAGTCATCTTGGAGAAAATGGGTGGCCTTTGTAAAGGCAAAGAATCCGCAGGAGATCTCAACAGATTTCTGCTTATCTTTCTTCATCCACCTCCATGGCCAAGGATTGGCAGCTAACACGATTTCAGTGTGTAAATCGGCTTTGATGAGACCCATTTTATTTGCCTTCCAGATCGACCTAGGTAACGAGATCTTTAATAAAGTTCCGAAAGCCTGCGCTAGGCTCAGACCTTCAGCACCTCCAAAGCCCATCTCATGGTCTTTAGACAAAGTTCTTCATTTCGCCTCCTTGTTGAGCAATGAAGAATGTGCGTTAAAGGATTTGACGCAAAAAGTTATTTTCCTATTTGCACTCGCGTCCGGGGCCAGGGTTAGTGAGATCGTAGCCCTCTCGAGAGAGGCAGGTCGTGTTCAGTTCCTGGATGGGGGGGAGCTGAACCTGTTTCCGGATCCTACGTTTCTCGCCAAGAATGAGTTACCCACCAACAGGTGGGGTCCCTGGAGAATCTGTCCTCTGAAAGAAGATGCATCTCTATGTCCAGTAGAATGCCTAAAGGTCTATCTTCGTAGAACTTCAGACTTCAAGGGTAGTCAACTATTCAGGGGAGAAACATCAGGCTCAAATTTATCTCTGAATCAACTCAGAGCAAAAATGACATATTTTATTCGCAGAGCGGATCCTGACAGTACACCCGCAGGTCACGATCCGAGGAAAGTTGCCTCATCCCTAAATTTCCTTTATTGTATGGATTTTGAACATCTCCGTTCATACACGGGCTGGAAGTCTTCCAGGGTGTTCTTTCGCCACTATGCGAAGCAAGTAGAGGAACTTAAGAGATCTGTGGTAGCAGTGGGTCGTGTAGTTAACCCTACTGTTTAACTCTGCGAGGAACAGTGGTCTTAATTGGGACGATTAAGTCCAGGGTGAGTGTGTAGGTACATACTGTACTACAAACTAAATGAGGGCACCAAGTGCCCATATAGACTGTTCCTTCCTTCAAAGGTGAACCTTGCATAAGTTCAGACATGTGTGCCAAGCGTTTCTAACGCTAATGTGATTGATTTGTAATACAGATTTTTTATGACTTGATACCTTGGTATCTCATTAAAGTGGTGTTTAATGGTTTTTCTTTCAGATAAACAAGTTCTGTTTACTATCATACTTATGCTTAAAGTTTTGGGTTACCCTCTTTTATATAAATATATATATTTGTTGTTAACCTGTCTGTTTATTATCTGTCAATAAACTTGTTCTTGAGAACCTTGCGTCTCTTTCACCTGTGTCAATTTATTGGTATAATTGAGCATTTTAATTCTATGTATCTTATCTGGGATAATTCTGATAGAATTGTTCTGTTTTGCAAGCTATGTTGCATTGGTTTATGTAAGTCCCCTAATGGGAGGACTCCGTCCCATAAAGGGACGAGGGCGGTTTTATTAGTTTCTTCCTATGCGGATATAAACCTTTGTCCAATACAAGTATTGTGCGGATGACTGGTCAATATATTGACGCAGTGGTTCTATACAAACTATGCTTTACTTAATATAGGGCGAGACCACTATATTAGCTTGCCTGGTATTCATACATAGATATATGTACTCTTCGAGACTTTCCAGAGTCTAGTAGGACTCTTCCCTGTAGGGGGCAGGAAGCTCTAACA
>NC_090732.1:145640832-145643332 GCF_036898095.1 Palaemon carinicauda
TCTAAAATTAACAGAATTTTATTCTCAACACACACGGACCTTTCCACTTTACATACTGTAAGTTACACAAGTGTATGAAGTATTAATTCCGGATAGACTAACTTGAAAAATTATTTAACTCGTGTTTGTCTCAAAGTTATCGAGCAACATTTATGCTACGTTTCTTGTTTCATTTATTCAACTTAAAGTTAAGATTTAATAGAATGGCATAGGAAATTTCTACTTCTCTGATCTGCAGTGGTCATGCGAAATTTCTTTAGAATATCTCATTAAGAAAATGGGTACTGATCACCTTTTTGTGAGACTGCATATAACTAATTTCGTGGAATCGACTGCATTATTCATGCAATTAATTTCGTGAAATCAACTGCATTACTCATAAAGGTAATTTCGTGAAATAAAATTCTTCCAAAAGTTACTTTGCTGTAGGCGTCCATTTATTGTTACTTAAAAATTTAAAATGAAAAATTTGTTCAGTGAAAAAAAAATATGGTCTACGATATTCCAGTCAAGAAACATGGCTGGTTTCCCCTTTCCTATTTCACCATTAAAAATTCAGAGGATCAGGGACGACACAGAAAAAGGAATTCTTGTCGGGACGTTAAAAAAAACTTCAACCACACAAAAAAGGTAGACAGATTGCATGACTCTTTCAGCGCTATACAGACTGGGTTCTTCAGAACGAGTAACATGCCTGCCAGAAGGCAACAATATAAACAAAACAAAACCACTTTCGAAAGACTTGGTTGTTTTCCAAGCTGATCTAAGCAATATTAAGACGAGACTAATGAGCCAGGATGAAAATCCGTTAAACCACACTGAATATGAATCAAAGATTAAAAGTTCTGTACTTTACAAAAAGCCAATCAAGGTGAAAAGCTGTCATGGCGATGGTCCCTATGATTTTTTCTTATTTAGAGGAGATAATTAGGATAAATGGTTAGAAAACGGCCAGACCATTAAAGTGTTACATTACTCCTCAGACTGACAAAAGATGATGAACACTGTACGCACATGTAACACTACTCTAGGACAATACAGTAGTCATGACCAAGGTCCAAGTGGCCAACAGAGGCTTAGAATTGTTCAAGGTCTATATATCTCTAGACCTTGGAATTGTTGTCTCCCAAGATTCTCTGACTCCCTGGAGGAAAATTAATCCTTCTAGTCTAACGCCTTCCCCGTTAAACTCACTCAAACCCCACCCAGGTGGATACTACCTTGAGAGAAACAATGGATTTAGCCAAGCTATGGTGCATTCAGATGTTCTTAGAGCAATATTCTTCTACAGCGAGAGAGCAGTGCTTGAACATGGGTTAGATTTGAAATGAGGGAAATTATTTTGGGGAGGATGCTATTTAATACAGTAATACATATATTCATAATATATATATATATATATATATATATATATATATATATATATATATATATATATATATATATATATATATACATATATATGTATATATATACATATATATATATATATATATATTATATACATACATATACATATTATATATATTTATATATATATACATATATTATATCTATATATATATTATATATACATAAATTATATATACACATATATATATATATATATATATATATATATATATATATATATATATATATATATATATATTATATTTATATTTTCATTAATGCTATGTTATATATTTAATACGTTTACACTGCATAATATACACACACATGTATATATACATACATATATATATATATATATATATATATATATATATATATATATATATATATATATATATATATATGTATTATACAAAGTAAGTGTATTAAACATATAATATGTAGCATTAATAAAATTATATATATAATATATGTATATATATATATATATATATATATATATATATATATATATGTGTGTGTGTGTGTGTGTGTGTGTGTGTATAATATATTTAGCATAAATAACATTATATATATATATATATATATATATATATATATATATATATATATATATATATATATATATATATATTCATATATATAATATATTTATATATATACATATATATACATATATATATATATATATATATATATATATATATATATATATATATATGTATTATACAAAGTAAGTGTATTAAATATATATGTAGCATTAATAAAATCATATATATATAATATATATATATATATATATATATATATATATATATATATATATATATATATATATATATATATATATATATATATATATATATATATGTGTGTGTGTGTATAATATATTTAGCATAAATAACATTATATATATATATATATATTCATATATATATATATATATATATATATATATATATATATATATATATATATATATATATATATATTTACATATATATACATATATATATATATATATATATATATATAGATATATATATATATATATATATATATATATATATATATATATATATATATATATATATATATAAATGCG
>NC_090732.1:145648332-145655832 GCF_036898095.1 Palaemon carinicauda
CCGAACAATGAAAGGTAATTGTTTACAAGAGCACGTTCTCCATTTATTCCTAGATTATGCAGTCCTGCAGCTCTCCTCTTCTTGTACAGTAATTAGGAGATTCTTTAAATGCTGGGAAAGCAAAAAAATAACAAGATTTATTGCTCAAGGGGGGAGGGGGAGGGGTTGGTAGAGGTGGTTCCAAATGACCAGAAGCAGACATCGTCAACATAGTCAACCAAAGAGAAGTTCGTGACGTCAGCGCACATTTGGTATACACACATGATGAATACTAAATTGAAAATGGAGTAATTACTCAAAAGTATCACTATTTATGAATTTTATATTTCATTTGGTATATACTTGACCATAAATCTTATCCTTTTTTAAGGAAACTTTTTAAGAGAATGGCTATTTTTGCAGGGTATGTTTTTATTGGCGGGAAATTGGCAGACATCATTAGGCCGTGGCCAATAGATGGCGTTAGTATAGCAAAACGTCGTCTGGGAAAATTAGTCATTCTCAAAATAGTTTCTTTGAAAAAAAAAAAACTTTATTAAGATTTATCCTCAAATATTTATCAAATAAAACATACATTTCACAAATTGTGACACTTTCGAGTAATTACTCCATTTTAATTTTAGTATATATTTTAAATATATACCAAATGTACGCTGACATCACGAACTTCTCTTTGGTTGACTATGTCAGTTCCAGGTCGTTTAGAACCACCTCCACCAACCCCTCCCCCTCCCCCCTTGCGCGACATATCTTGCAACCCTTTGGCATTCCCAGCATTTAAAGAACATCCTAATTACTGTACAACAAGAGGAGAGCTGCAGGGCTGCATGATTTTGGAGTAAATGGAGAGCGTCCTCTTGTAAACTAATACTGAAACATCAACAGAATTTGTCTACCATTTACATTTGAATAACATTCCCATCGCTTTTATCACTTACAACATTTATCCTGAACTTTCGTCTGTAAGTGTTGACCATAAGACTCGTGACCACCGGGGAAAATGTATCTATTACAACCGACTTCCCTCCCCACTCAGTTGATGAGGAAGCGAATGTTGGATTTACATAGTCTATTAAATTTATAATAATATTAGTATCCATTCCTTGAACCTATATAACGTATACTGCGTTTCACAAACGTATTATAGTGAACTCTAGAAATAATTAGGAAGTTCTGTGGGCAATCGTAAAATAACTTGTTTCTATTAATAAGGCACAGCAGAATCTTTTAGCATAGACCTAATACTAGTTCTTAACTTCGATGATATACCTGGTGCAACAATACTGATTCTTTTGATTAACTATTGAAGAACAATGAAAAGTTCAACACCCATTTGTTGGAAGATCCACACAAAGTGTGATGGGGTAACAAATTTCAGAGCTGAAAAATTCTTACGACCGTTTAACACTTTGTCCAGGTAACTACTGACGTGTCGTGTAGGGAAGGAGCCTGAGTCTCAAGAGAATCGAGACTCACTATGACTCTGGAGTTCCTTATTAAGTGTTGGTAACTCTTACGATGATTCAAACGAAGGATTAACGAATATATATATATATATATATATATATATATATATATATATATATATATATATATATATGTGTGTGTGTGTGTGTGTGTGTGTGTGTGTGTGTGTGTTCGAATTCTATGAAAAGCTATACTCTATTTTTTATAGCGGTGCATATTTGCACTTGACTCACAGGGGTGCCCTTTTAGCTCGGAAAGGTTCCTGATACCTGATTGGTCGGAAGTATTTTTGTCCGAACACCTTCATTGTTCTCGAATGATTACCAAGTAATGTGAATCGAAACTTATTTATCAACCTATATTTCTCCATCATATATATGTTTTGTCAATAAACAATGTGAAAGAATAAATATATTATAAAGAATCGTCTTGGTAAGTCTAAATTTAATAACACAATCCGCCGAAGTCAACGACAGCAGCTGGTTTTCGGATGCACGCTTTGTAATTTTGTAATTTTTCACATATTTAAACGCAAATTGGGATAGATTACACTCAGCATAAGTTAAACATGTTATTATAAACTTCCTTTGAATACCAGAACTTACCAAACACATGGAATTAATAAAACCCAATATTTGTGAAAACTTATGGGGAGGTGAAAGAACAGCCTCTAGCGGCCTTGCGGAAAAAACGATCACTTCTGACTCGTAGACGCAGTTTGTTTTTTTCTTTCGTAATATAGTTCGGCCTATTCCTTTCAGTTTAGATAGTCTTACATTGTTTCTTTTCGTATTATTTTGCTTAGTATTTTCCCACATTCCTGTTCCTCAACGAATATCTATCTATTTTCCCCGATATCCCTTCTTTCATATATGGGATATTCCTTATTTCTTATCCTCTGTCGAAAGTGATGGCTTGAAGGGAAGCGCGTGCTAGTCTCATTAAAATAGTGTAGAGGCGGGAATAAAAAAAATACTATGTTTAATATCAGGTTTACAGAATAGGTTATACTTGCTACACAGCATAAAATTTATATTGTTATTATTATCTACATACTTACTGACGTAAGGTGCAAAACATAGGAATCGTAGTGCAGATATCACATAGGCCTATATGAAAGAAGGGATATCGGGGAAAATAGATAGATATTAGGTGAGGAACAGGAATGTGGGAAAATACTAAGCAAAATAATACGAAAAGAAACAATGTAAGACTATCTAAACTGAAAGGAATAGGCCGAACTATATTACGAAAGAAAAAAAAAACTGCGTCTACAAGTCAGAAGGGATCGTTTTCCCGCCAGGCCGCTACAGGCTGTTCTTTCACCTCCCCATAAGTTTTCACAAGTATCTGGTTTTATTAATTCCATGGTTTTGGTAAGTTCTGGGATTCAAAGAAAGTTTATAATAACATGTTTAACTTATGCTGAGTGTAATCTATCCCAATTTGCGTTAAAATATGTGAAAAATTAAAAAATTACAAAGTGTGCATCCGAAAACCAGCTGCTGTCGTTGACTTCGGCGGATTGTGTTATTAAATCTAGACTTACCAAAACGATTCTTTATAATATATTTATTCTTTCACATTGTTTATTGACAAAACATATATATGATGGAGAAATATAGGTTGATAAATAAGTTTCGATTCACATTACTTGGTAATCATTCGAGAACAATGAAGGTGTTCGGACAAAAATACTTCCGACCAATCAGGTATCAGGAACCTTTCCGAGCTAAAAGGGCACCCCTGTGAGTCAAGTGCAAATATGCACCGCTATAAAAAATAGACTATAGTGTAGCAGACATAGCATTTCGGTTCTATAAGAACTTGCCACGTCCGTCCAGGATCCGATCCTGCAAATCTGTCTAAACAGCCTTTCGGATTGAAATAATTTCTAAGTGAAGCTTCAACCCATTCCCTGGCATCCATGCCTGACTTTACCTGCCTAATAAGGTTTTTTTTCCTCAGATCACAGCCTCCATAAATTAACTGAACAGTTTTAAAGTTAACAAACAATGATTCAATATTACTTTTCAACTCATTACTCATTGGTCTACATAATCTGCTACAACTTTAGGGCAAAATTTAACTGCTGATCACTATTAATGAATCTTATACGTTCAATTTCCTTAACACACTCTATGTTATATATATATATATATATATATATATATATATATATATATATATATATATATATATTTGGGCTCAAGTAATGTCATCCTGATGGAAGGTTCCTTCAGTAGCTTTCTTTGGATATATATAACTACTGCCGGCAGCGGCGGCGGACGCCGGTAGGGTAGCGCCATGGATGGAACTCAAACAGGAAGTCCTATGAAGGAGGAAGGTCACCGGGTGTCCTGATGACTAGCGGCGGCAAGGGGCGGCGGCCCCCGCCAGCCGGCAGGGTGTTGCCTTGGGTAAACCTGAGATAGGAAGGTCCTATATAGTAGGAAGTTACCTGACGTGCCGGCGGCGGTTGCGGGCAGGCGACGGAAGTGGACCAGCACCATGAGAGGAGAGAGGAAGAGAAGGAGGGAAGGTAATGTCCGATACCCAACCGGCTTTCCTCCGGAAGGAGTGTACAGTACTCATGATAGGGGTGGGGGACCCTATCATCCCATGGCAGGGAGCCAGCAGACAGCTGGGTGCCCAAGGTAATCCAAGGGAGGATCAGAGAACACTCTAGACAGGGGGGGGAGGGTGATCTCCTGCAGGAAGGGCGGCCGCTAACACAACCCCATAGTTCGACTATGGCGGGGAAGCGGCCACCCAGGCAGGAGAGCGCAGCTTAACCTACCATTCTCCCTTAGGAGGAATTGTAGGACAGTAGACAGGGGTGTGAAGGCAAGCCGACACAAAGAATAGAGTGGGGTAGGGGGGGGTGAGGGGGGCAGAAGGGCTCGTGACCCTAAAGCTCCCAGAGGGTGGGGGAATCTGTTTCTTATACTACCCAGGTAGGAGAGAGGCGCTCTCCAACCCTAGGGTAGGTTAGCTCAGAGTAGGAACAGAACTGGTGTACTGACCTAAACTATAATAAAACAGAGACCCCTAAGGCCTAACCTAAACCAGGAGATCTCCTCCTAGATTAGGTAAGGCTGGGGATGTATATCGCTAGGCTACAGGAGGAAGGGACAAGTCCCAACCAAGAGCAGTCTACGGGGGAAGGGCTAGGCACCCCCCCCCCCTACCTTCAGTCTCAGTCGATACCCCAGGGGAAAGACGTTCCTTAGGGGTGGACTGGGATGAACGATAAGTACTCTGGGGTTCTGACCGAAATCCCCCCATACACTGCGGGAGGGAAGAGGGAAGAACTACCTAACCTTACCTACTCAAAGTGTTTAGGGTAAGGGGCTAGGAAAAGCAAGGCTACCCAGAGGGAGATACATTAGGGTAAGGGAGATAAGGAAGCATACAAGGATCCCAGCGTTGGGTTAGGTATGGCCTGGTTGGACCAGGCACCGTTCCTTGTATGGTTCCTCGAAGGCAAAAATATGTGCAACATGGAATCTTGTATATGTTTAAAAAATGCCTAGATCTTCATTAAAATAACACTAGGAACACTCATATGCAGAAGTAAATATCAATACTAGGGTGCGGCCTATGCTAGGCTTAAAGGCTAGTATGGGGTCGACTGGCTAGGAGCGCCGAAGACCACAACAGCATAAATTAACTATTCCTAAAATTGAAGATTAAATAACCTAAGATAAATTTAGTTATAAAGCCGAGAAGGCTATGCTGGCTAACGAAGCCTATATCTTCATTAACATAACACTAGGAACACTTATTATATCATGCAGAAGCAAACATGAACACTAGGTTGTAGCCTATGCTAGGCTGAAAGGCTAGTATGGGGTCGGCTAACTAAGATCGCCGACGACCACTATCGGCATAATATAACTTATTCCTAATAATGAAGACTAAATAACTAAAGATTTATCTCAGTTAAAAGGTCGGGTAAGGCTGTTCTGGCTAACTAAATAACGCATGCAAGCGAACAGCAGCGCCGTAAATGGCGACCCGAGGGGAGGCACAGCTCGGCCACAAGACACAATATTTTAGCGTGAAAAATCCTTACTCGACGGCCAGAGCTTATTCAAACAATACAAGAACCTGGTACTCAACTTTCCAGAAGAAGGCGAAGCAGAAGGCTGAGACATCTTGAAGGATGCACAAGAAATAAAGCGATAACTGGGAACAAAACAATCGTCGTTAAGGCTACTAAGATAGGAATGGTGAGGGCGGACGTGACGTAACGCAGCTGCGAGTATTATAACAGTGACGATGGGAGCGTATCTTTGGAACGGCACCCCAGTTACCTCCCACATTCACTCGCCACGTCTTCCCCTCGAAGCGTAAACGCTAGGTGGGATGCAGATGGCCATGTGACGTGTTAATGTAAGCATCCCCTGTTGATATACGATATTCTATAAGGTTAACCCTTAGAATACTCACTCCAGAAGTTAGAATTCTTTGAAAACCTTTAGTTTAATTCTCTTGGAATATTTAGTAGTTATATATATCCAAAGGAAGCTACTGAAGGAACCTTCCATCAGGACGACATGGCCATCTCACCCAAAAATAGATTTTTCGCTTCGCTCAAAATCCATCATATATATATATATATATATATATATATATATATATATATATATATATATATATATATATATATATATATATATATATATATATATATATATATCATCAGTCCTTACTAGTCCACTGCAGAACAAAGGCCTCACACATGTCCTTCCCTTGTGTCTGTTTATGGTCTTTCTATGCCAGACAATGCTCACAAACTTCCTTAGTTCGTCAATCCATCGTCTTCTATTCCTTCCTCTTCTTTTACAAGCTCTAAGGACTCATTCTGTTATTCTTAATGTCTATCTATTATCTGCCATGCCCATGTCCATTTCTTTTTCTTACATGTTAGAATATCCTCTACTTAAGTTTGCTCTTGTATCCATGTTGCTCTTTTTCAGTCTCTTAGTGTTGTTACCATCATTATTCTTTCCATAGTTCTTTGAGTTGTAACTAGCTTATGTTCTAAGGCTTTAGTAAGGCTCCAAGTTTATGATGCAATACGTAATACCGGTAGGACTATCTCATTAAATATCTTTCTTTATATATATATATATATATATATATATATATATATATATATATATATATATATATATATATATATATATATATATCACTACGTAAAAAAGCTAAAATATAGTTTCCTTTACTACTTCCATATTCTCATACTATAATATATAACAGCGTGTTCTCACCAACTGCTTCGAGCTTATACCTTGCTCAGCAATCGGCGTACATCACCCACCTCGTCAGTAAAGTTTACTCCGTGATCGAGCTTTATTTATGTATTAAAGAATGCTACAGCACAGATCCAACATTTGATCACTTAACGAGAGGGTGGGACATCCCAGAAGTAATCTAATCGCCCCATGGTAACTTTGCATTCTTCTACTTCTTAAAATACTTTTCTGCACTGCGATTGCTCTTCTGCACTGGCATTTTAAACAGTAGGCCTACATGCACGAGAAATAATTTCACTACCCTGTCCAAATTTACCGGACAAAAATCTATAACCATAATGAAACCCATTTCATTGTAAGCGCACAAAGCTAACTCGTACATAATTGGTTCGTTTATAGAATAACCAGCTTTTATCCACTTTTTATTTATTACTTTATTATGATATCTTTGTATTATTTTGCTAAATCAAAAGATGCTACTATCTACTTCCAAGGCTATCATTAGTTGGATGAATAATTATATTCATTTACGAGAAAATTGTAAACATAGGTCTATGGAATTGTGAATTGTTAAATGCTAGTAATATTAAATATTGAGTTAAGAAACACTAGGAATATATATATATATATATATATATATATATATATATATATATATATATATATATATATATATATATATATATATATATATATATATATATATATATATATAAAACAACGACAAAAACAATAATTTATATCCCACTGCAGAACAAAGGCCTCA
>NC_090732.1:145660832-145688332 GCF_036898095.1 Palaemon carinicauda
ACCATGGTACTGAGGCTATGGCACTACCAAAGACTAGAGAACAATGGTTTGATTTAGGAATGTCCTTCTCCTAAACGAGCTGCTGACCAAAGCTAATGAGTCTCTTCTACCCTTACCAGGAGGAAAGTAGCAACTGAACAATTGCAGTGCAGTAATTAACCCCTTGGATGAAGAAGAATTGTTTGGCAATCTCAGTGTAGTCAGGTGTATGAGGACGTAGGAGAATCTGTAAAGAATAGGCCAGACTATTCGGTATCAGTGTATGCAAAGGGAAAGAACCGTAACCAGAGAGAAGGGTCCTATGTAGTACTGTCTGGCCAGTCAAAGGACCCCATAACTCTCTAGCGGTAGTATCTCAACGGGTGGCTGGTGCCCCAGCCAACCTACACTTATATAAACATAAAAAATTACAATTTCTACCCCACTGCATAACAAAGGCCTCAGACGTCAATTCACTTCTGAGTTTTGGCCACTTTTGATCACCACGCTCGATAGTGGGGATTTATGATGGTGGGAGATGTTCGTCTGATACTCACAGCAAAACAAATTTGTATCGGTGGCCGTGACTAGTACAGCTTTGCTGATCATGGCGATACACAAACACTTTCACAACATTATAGTATCCCCACTTAAAAAGGAATATATATATATATATATATATATATATATATATATATATATATATATATATATATATATATATATATATATATATATATATTCTCACCGGACGCCAGGCAAGCCAAAAGCTTGTCAGTTGCCACTCCTCAAAATCTCTTCAACTGTGTCAGTATGCGAATATGAATTTCATACAACATATTGTTCTCATTTAAAAATGATTGATCGGTATCTTAGTTTGATTTATTTGATCGAAAAAATATCTTGATATTTTTATTCAGTTCCTTGTAAGTGAAGATAAAGAAACCTTATAAAAGAGCTTCAATCTTCATTACATCGCCAAAACAAAAAAATTCCATGATGAAATTCTAATGAGCTACATCTCTTAACCTCTTTTAGAACAACGATACTACATTCAATATATTAGTTTATCAATTTCTAGTTTTGAGAGAACGTTGGAAAATTGTTAAGGATAGGCCTATATTAAACGGAACAATTTAATTTATCAACAGCGGTACACAAAACATCTGTCACCATCAGGCAACAACTGATGATGTTGACAATTGAATCCACAATTTCATATAGGTATATTCACAATGATTAATTTTTATATATATCTAAAAATAAAAATTGGGTGATAAAATACCAAATAATTTACCCAAATTATAAAATTTTAATTAGCATATTTTGGCGGGACTGAGCGAGTTCGACTACCTAGCCAACGGCAAAATTTAACTATTATCTAGTCGACACGATCCGGACAGACGATCCTCAACATACGCTAGAAGTAATTTTATGCAGCTTCCACTAAGTTTTCCTAATAGAGGAAAATATAAAAACAACACAACTTTTTTTGCCACATTAATACTTAAAACAGCTGAATCGTAAATGTATAAAGAATAGACTGTTAAACACATTTAATGTAAATATTATTGGATCCTCCTCTCTGGTTACGGTTCATTTTCCCTTTGCCTACATACACACTGAATAGTCTGGCATATTCTTTACATATTCTCCTCTATCCTCATACACCTGACAACACAGATTACCAAACAATTCTTCATCACTCAAGGGGTTACTGCACTGTAATTGTTCAGTGCCACTTTCCTCTTGGTAAGGGTAGAAGAGACTCTTTAGCTATGGTAAGCAGCTCTTCTAGGAGAAGGACACTCCAAAATCAAACCACTGTTCTCTTGTCTTGGGTAGTGCCATAGCCTCTGTACCATGGCCTTTCACTGTCTTGGGTTAGAGTTCTCTTGCTTGAGGGTACACTCGAGCACACTCTCCTATCTTATTTCTCTTCCTCTTGTTTTGTTAAAGTTTTTATAGTTTATATAGGAGATATTTATTGTTGTTACTCTTCTTAGAATATTTTATTTTCCTTTTTTCCTTTCCGCACTGAGCTATTTTCCCTGTTGGAGCCCCTGGGCTTATATAGCATACTGCTTTTCCAACTAGGGTTGTAGCTTAGTAAGTAATAATAATAATAATAATAAGAATCGTGTTAAAAATATTTTCACAAATCAGTATGTTTCTAACTTGAAAACATATTTAGAAAAATAATAAAATAAAAATGTAATTTTATCATATAATAGATGTTATAATGTATATACAAAAATGTAAAATATAATTTGTTAAGGAATATTTCTTTATAAAAGGAAAAAAAATGTATGTTAAGAAAATGTAATTGTATTTTCATAATAAAAGAAAAAAAAATCGTAAATGAAATCCCTTCGAACTGTCTAACGCTTCATACACGTAAACATTGCTTACCACCAACCATCATACCACTTGCACAATGCGCCTCACTGCTTCCTTTTGCCTTGCACACACAACGTCCACTTCATGCCTATCGCGGTCTTTACTTAGATTATTGATAAATCCTACGAAAGAAGTCACGAACAGCATTTTCCATTTTTATTTTATCAAGTTGAAAAGTAGGTGTATAGATTTACGTGTAGCCTACATATAAAACTGTAATGTAAATAGGCATATTAATCATAAATTTATCTAGAGAACATCATAGGTCTAATGCTATGAATTATATCATTAACCATGCCTAAGCTGTATATATTAATTAGAGCCATAAAGCCTATCACTGGTCCTATAACGGTTACTCGGCACCGAGGTGCAACAGGTAAAACCAAAGCAGTTGTACCACGAAGAAAACATGAGTGGGAGAACTCAGTGAAAGAATATAAGCGGGAACAGATGCAAAGTAGGCCTACGGATTAACAGGGACTGAAGGACGCTGCTACAACCCTAAGGAAACCAATTAGAGCATTATCTTTTGAATGGTTGAAATACCAACAGAATTTGTCTACTATTTACATTTGAATAACATTCCCATCGCTTTTATCACTTACAGTACAACGTTTATCCTGAACTTTCATCGGAAAAATAAATTACCTGTTACAACCAACTTTCCTTCGCCATTCATATGAGGTACGGAGAAATGCTGGATTTACAGTCTATGAAACGTACAGTAACATTAGCAATCATTGCTTGAACCTCTCTACGGTGTACAGCGTTTCAAAAACGCATTTAAGTGAAATATGCAAATAGTTTGGAAGTTCTGTTCTGTGGGGCACTCATAACTAAACAGAATTTCCCTTTAAACGCGTCTCCATTATCTATGATCTAGCAAATTATTTTAGTGTAGACCTAATACTAGTTTTTAATTTCTATAAATTCATACCTGGTGTATTAAAACTGGCTCTAACGATTAGCATTTGATGAGCAATGAAAAGTTAGAAGCCTTTAGTTGGAAGATCCATACATGGTGTAATGGGGTGACGTGGATTTCGGAGGTCTACATCCCAACCGACTGACCGGCACTATGATCAAGGTACTACTGACGGTGACCATAAGATTCAAGTCAAGGACTTTGAAAGATCGAGACTCATTCTCGACTTCATTAGTACGAGTTGCTGTTACTATGATTCAAAACAAAGAATTAACCACCAGATCTTTATATATATATATATATATATATATATATATATATATATATATATATATATATATATATATATATATATATATATATATATATATATATATATATATATATATATATATATATATATATATATATATATATATATATATATATATATTTATAAATGCGTGATTATGTTCGAATGTTATGGATAGCCAGCGTAGCAAACAGGACAATTATTTTCTTCATGAAATGGCCATCTCCAGTCCGATGTTCAGAATCCTGCAAATCTGTCTAGAAAGGAAGGTCTCATTCGAATTAATTGATAAAAAATTAAAGCTTCAGCCCATTCGCTGGCTTCTATGTTAAGCGGGGTTTACACGGGCGAGCAGCTCGTCGAGCCTGGCTCGACAACCCTGTGTTTGAATTGATGTTCGAGCGTGTAAACGGGCTATTTGGTTGTTGAGCGCGCTCATCGAGCGGCTCGATGAAAGTCAGGCTCATCTTGACTTTTGTGGGCGGAGCTACATTGTTGGACGAACGGTGTGAACGCGTGAACGGGTGTCGAGCATCGAACCTCAGTTGTTATTCAAACCTGCTCGAGGAAACATCATCAAAAAAATGAATAATGGCTGCCATTAATGAAAGCAAGAATGGGATATCGGGCTCATCCAGCTTTATGGAAAGTTAAATCAAAATACTATTACAATAAAGTAGCCAGAAACCAAGGAATAGCGGGCACTCAGTCTTTCATGTGGAGTTATGGCCTTCCTCATAGTTGTATCTCTTCATAAGTAATGAAAGGGCTGACACGATTCAGTAGATCAATGTACGTGTCTTCATCTATACGCAAAAAATTGCGTCAGTCATTTGGCTCTAATTTTAAAGCAACAAGCAAGTTGGTGTGAAAATTTCTCTTTAGTAGCCAATCCTTCGTCCACTTTGGTCTTTTTTTTCCCTTCTTAGTGCCACTGCTAAAGCAATGGCTATGAAATCGTCCTAGTCGAGAGACATGTTGACGTTGTTTTAGCACGAGGCACACTGAGGTTCGATGTAGTCAGAAAGCTCTTCGAGCCGTTCTACAAGTAGGTTCGACAACCGGGCTCGCCGAGCTGTTCGGCCGTGTAAACCCGCCTCCAGACTTTACCTGTCGGTTCGTTGTGTGTGATGGCACCTATATTCTTACGTATTTTATTTTTCTTTAGATCACATCATCCAGAAATTAACTGAACATTTATGGAGTCTACAACGGTGATCCACACAGAACTACTTTCAAGTCGGTACTCATCGGCAGTTAATTATCGGCATAAAGTTTGCAATAGAACATATATATATACCGATATGTACCAACTTGTAAGTAATTCTGTGTGGATGACAGTTGTAGACTTGATAAATGTTTGTTAATTTATGGATGATGTGATCTGAGAAAAAAAAATGAAATGCTATATATATATATATATATATATATATATATATA
Source organism: Palaemon carinicauda (assembly GCF_036898095.1). Taxonomy (NCBI): domain Eukaryota; kingdom Metazoa; phylum Arthropoda; class Malacostraca; order Decapoda; family Palaemonidae; genus Palaemon; species Palaemon carinicauda. Next base: position 145,665,869 of record NC_090732.1, read on the forward strand.
TATATATATATATATATATATATATATATATATATATATATATATATATATATATATATATATATATATATATATATATATAAGATCCGGTGGTAAATTCCTTGTCGTGAATCATCGTAACAGCAACCACATACTCGAGTATGAGTCTCGGTCTTCTAAAATACTTGACTTGAATCTCGTCGTCATCGTCAGTAGTAACTTAAACATAGTGCCGTTCAGTCGTTTGGATGTTGACCTCCGAAATCCACGGTAACCCATTACACCATGTGTGGATCTTCCAACAAAAGGTTTCTGCCTTTTCATTCCTCATCAAATGCTAATCGTTCGAGGCTGTTTTGATACACCAGGTATGAGTTTATAGAAATTAAAAACTAGTATTAGGTCTATGTTAAAAGAGTTTGCTATACCTCAGATAATGGAGAAGCGTTTATGGGAAAGCTTTGTATTGTTACGATTGCCTCACAGAACAAAGCTTCCAAATTATTTTCACATTTCACTGCAATGCGTTTTTGAAACTTTTGCTTCATACTTCATGTGAATGGCGAGAGAAGTCGGTTGTAATAACTAATATTTTCTTGTCGGTCAAGGTGCATTAATAGTCGCATGATTAACACACGATGATGCCAATTCAAGATAAACGTTGTAGATGATAGAAACTATGGAAATGTTATTCAAATGTAATTGGTAGACAAATTCTTTTAGTATTATTTCGACCATTAAAAAGACAATTCTCTAACTGGTTTCCGCTGGGTCGTAGCAGCGTCCCTTCAGTCTCTGTTGCTCTGTACTTTACATCTGTTCCCGTTATGGTTCTTTCATTGTGTTCTCCCTTTAATGTTTTACGTCTGTTGGTTCGTTCGTTTTAGATAACCCTACCTTTTGTAAGACACAGGATCCTACGTTGGCAGCCCGTAAGTATGTTTGACTTCATAGTGCAACTGTTGGTATTTTCCTGTTACACCTTGGTGCCGAATAACCGTTATAGGGCCTTGTGACTCTAGTTCATAGATGCAACTTTGGCGTGGTTAGTACTATAATCCATAGTAGTAGACCTATGAAGGTCTCTAAATAGATTTATGATTGATACGCTTATTACAGTTTGATTATTAAGGTACTCGTAAATCTATAGACCTACTTTTCAACTTGATAAGAATGAACAATAAAGACAAAAAAGTGGAAAATGGCATTCATGTTGCGGTTATTGACTTCTTTCGTATGATTTATTGATAATATAAGTAAAGACCTTGATATCCATGAAGTGGGCGTTTCTGGGTGCAAAGCAAGGAAGGGGTAAGGGATATTGTGTAAGTAATGGGTATGTTGGGTGGTGATAAGAAATGTTTACATGTTTGAACAGACGTTTCGGAAATCTTATATCGAAGGGATTTCATTTACGGTTCAGGTATTTTGAGTATTAATGTGACAAAAACTGTTATGTTGTTGTTTTTATATCTTCCTCTATTAAGAATACATAGTGGAGGTTGCATAAGTTTACCTCAAGTGTATGTATCTGACCGGCTCGTGTTGTCTAGGTAATAACTAACTTTTATCTTTGGTTAGTTAATCGAACCCGCTCAGTTCCACCAAAATATGCTGATTAATTTTTTTTTTTATTTATGTATGAAATTGTGGATGCGATTGTCAAGTTCATCAGTTGTTGCCTGACGGTGACAATTGAATTGTGTACCATGTTTTGCTGTTGCCACCAACCAGCTTACCCTAGAATAATTTACCGTAAGTGTGTTTGAATTAATTTCACACGTATAGTTATTTGGCTAACAATTTTAAGTATACCTTTCATAAGCCCATTCGACTTTAGATCCCGTGATTTCGCTGTCTTGGAAGTTATTCCTCGTTATAATCTGAGCATATACACAAATAGAAATGTCTAGGAAATTACATTTATTATAGGATAATCTAAGTAATTCATCGGTTATTATTTCTTTGTGCGAGCCTATTTGTATGAAAACTTAAGATATAAAGCTATTGGAAACTTCAATTGAATAATTATATTGTTCCGAATATTATAGGCCTATCCTTAACAATTTTCCCATGGTAACTTTCAAAACTAAAGATTGATGAACATATATTGAAGACAGTATCATTGTTCTAAAAGTGATTAAGAGGTGTAGATCATTAGAATATATATATACTCTACGTTAAAATAATACACCAAAATACATTGCTTTCCTTTATAACTCCCACCTTCTCATACTGTATGAATGCTTGTTCTCATCAACTACGAACCTATACTTCACTCAGCATACATCATCCATCTCGTCAGTTGAGTTGAGTGATCACAGGATAACTCCGTGACAAAGTTTTATTTCTTTCTGAATTAAAGAATGCTGTAGCACAAAGACAACCTTTGAGGGTGGGATATCTCACAAGTAATTCCATCGCCCAATGCTGACTCTCCACTTCTCTACTTCCTGAAATGCTTCTACATCCCGATTGGTCTTTTTAATTGGTATTTCAAACTTAGCACACGCGCTAGAAACACTTTCACCAAACTTTCCCACATTTTGTCGGACAACAACATATAAACATAATATAAGTCAACTTTATCGAAAGCGCATGAAGCTAACTCTTATTACAACCAGTTCATTTAAAGAATGGGCAGCTTTAACCCGTTTTCATTTTTTCTTTAATTTATTATGAGAACTTTGTATTATTTTGCTAAATCGAAGGATGTTACTATCTACCTCCAAGGCCATCATTAGCTGCATGAATTGATATATTTACTGAGGAGAAATGGAATAAACATAGGTCTATGAAATTGGGAAACGCTAAATGTTACTAATATTTGACATTTAAGTTAAGAAACACTAGAAACTATATATATATATATATATATATATATATATATATATATATATATATATATATATATATATATATATATATATATATATATATATATCCTTTCTGAGTGAGGATGTTTTTGTATATTATTATTATTATTATTATTATTATTATTATTATTATCATTAAATGCTAAGCTACAACCCTAGTTGGAAAAGCAGGGGCCACAACAGGGAAAATCGTCGTCGGCGCCCACTCGTGTCCGAGTATTGGGTTCTGTCGTTAGCCATCAGCCTCCTATCTGTGGGGTGGGTGCTTATGTCTGATGTGGCTGTAAAGTCCTAGTCTGTGGTGGAAGAGTTGCGGACAGTGTTCACAAGGGAGGGTAGGTGGTGGGCGGGGCTGTTCTAATCGCTCTCTCCTTCTTCTTCTCCTAGCCTCTTCATTTTGTCTCCTCCTCTCCTCGAAGTCCACGGTGCCATGGTGTACTGTACTCCTCCAGGTTTTCCTGTCCCTGGCTGTTTCTTCCCATGAGGAAGGATCGATGTCAGTTAGAGCCAGGGTGTGCTTTAGTTGATCTTTATAGCGCATTTTCGGGGCTCCTTGTGGTCTGGTGCCCTGGGTCAGTTCTCCGTAGAATATTTTCTTTGGGAGCCTAGATGGATCCATCCTATGCACGCGTCCTATCCAGCGGAGGCGGTGGTGGATGATGGTGGCCTCCACGCTGGTCAGCTAGGCACGTTCTAAGACTTCAATGTTGGTGGTGTGGCTCTCCCAGGGGATTTTCAAGATCTGCCTCAGTTTCATTTGTTGGAAGCGTTCTAGGTTTTTAAGATCGTTTCTATATAGCGTCCATGTTTCACATGCATACAGGAGCGTGGAGAGGACTACTGCCCCTAACACCATTATTTTGGTGGTCATTGTCAGTGCGTGGTTGTTGAATACGCGGCAGTTGAGTCGGCCAAAGGTGGAGTGGGCTGCCCTGATCCTGTTCTCCATGTCCTTTTTGCTTGTGGGAGCTTATGTTAGGATGCTCCCTAGGTAGGAGAACTGGTCCACCTGTTCTAACGGTTGGTCATTCACTGTGGTATTGAAGTTGGGGAGCATCAGTCCTGGTGGATGTTGGACGAGGGTCTTGGTTTTGTCTGTGTTGACTTGCATCCCAAAACGTTCGTAGGCAGAGTTGTATGCATCAGCTAACGACTGCAGGTCCTCTGCCGTCTGACCTGGGGTGGCATTGTCGTCAGCATACTGCAGTTCTCGCACTGCACACAAGGTGGTCTTGGTTCTGGCGCGGAGTCTAGCGAGGTTGAAAGCGCCTCCATCCATGCGGAAACGTAGGTCGACTGAGGGTGTGTCTGGGGGAATCTTGTTTAGCATTGCTGCGGTGTATAGCGAGAAACACGTTGGGGCCAGAACACAGCCCTGCTTCAGGCCGCCGTTGATGGGGAATGGGTCTGAAAGAGAGTTCTGGAGGCAGACTCTCCCAACCATTCCGTCATGGAGGGCACGCACCAGCTTGACAAAATCGGGTGGGCAGCCATATCTTTTGAGGACAGCCCATATGGCAGGTCGAGGTACTTTGTCGAAGGCCTTTTTCAAATCCCAGAAGATGAACATTATGGACTGTTGTTGTTCGAGGCTCTTCTCTTGTAGTTGTCGCGCACAGAAGATCATGTCTATGGTCCCGCGGGAAGGTCGAAAGCCGCACTGGGACTCTGGCAGGACATCTGTGAGAATAAGGAGGCGGTCAAGGAGAATCCGAGCGAAAATCTTACTCGCGATGCTTAGTAGTGATATTCCCCGGTAGTTTTTACAGTTCTCCCTGTCTCCCTTCTTGAAGATGGTAATGATGTTTGCATCGCGAAAGTCACTGGGGAGGGTCTTGGTCTCCCATATTTTCAGTATAAGGAGCATCAAACGGTTCCTCAAGCCGGGGCCACCGTGAGTGAGAAGCTCCAACGGGATGTTGTCTGGCCCTGGGGCTTTGCCGGGCTTCATGTGCTGCAGGGCCTTGTTGAAGTCATGGATGGAGGGTGGTAGTGCCATCCAGTGACGGACGGGATGCTGCGGGGTCATTCGCAGGAGATCGTCTGGGGTGTCTGCTTGGTCATTGAGGAGGTTCTCAAAGTGAGACCTCCACCTGGCCAGGATGCCCTTGCTGTCGGTGATGGTCGTGGCCCTATCCGCGTCCTTCAGGCTGCCCACTGATGACCGTGTGGGACCGAATATTTCCTTTGTTGCTGCATAGAAGCTGCGCAGGTCACTTTGGTCAGCGAAACTGTATTTCTGCAGCTTTTCTTTGCCACCAGGTGTTCTGGGCTTCACGGATCCCTCTTTGGCAACCAGCTTCAGCCACCTTGTGAGCACATTTGTTAGCTGCTGTTGGTTGGTTTTCCAAAGTCAGGCGTGCTTGTCGTTTGGTTTCAATGAGAAGAGAGATGGTAGCATCATTCTCATCAAACCAATCCTGCCGTTTCTTGGTGGTGTAGTCTAGTGTTTCCTCCGTGGCACGGGCCATGGCGTTTCTGAGGGTGGTCCAGTGGTGCTCAACAGTGGCCTGACCCACGGGGTCTGCGAGGTATTGTCCGCAGGCCTCCTTGTAGTTCTGTGCCACCTGTGGGTTGCGGAGCTTACTACAATCAAAGCGTTGGTGTGGTACGCTGTCAGGTGCCCTTCTGGGTGGTCGTAGGGTCGTCACGGAGAGTCGGGAGATGAGGAGTCTGTGGTCCGTCCAGCAGTCGTCCGCTCCGGGCATGGATTGGGTGATGCGGACGTCTCCTCGGTCTCTGGCTCTGGTCAGGACGTAGTCCAGGGTGTGCCAGTGTTTAGACCGTGGGTGTCTCCATGTGGTCTTTTGTCGCTTTGGTAACTGGAAGATGGTGTTGGTTACCACAAGTTGGTGTTCTGCACACAGACCCAGTAGGAGTTGGCCATTGGCGTTGCAATTTCCAATGCCATGGCGGCTGATGATTCCCTCCCACAGGCGATGGTCTTTGCCTACTCGGGCATTAAAGTCGCCAAGCACAACGAGCTTGTCATTGGCGGGCACTGCCTGGATGGTGCAGTCGAGCTGGGTGTAGAAGGCAGATTTGTTATCATCGGTTGAGGTCATAGTTGGGGCGTAGACAGAGATCAGGGTGAGGTGTCTGTCCCGCGTGATGGGTATGCGGACAGTCATCAGGCGCTCACTGATGGCCTTGGAAGCGAGGTTGGCGAAGCCGACACCGTGGATGCGAGGCTCCTCTGGGGCCGTGCCTTTCCAGAAGATGGTGTAGCCTGTTCCAGCTTCCCTGATGTTGCCCTCTTCGGGTAGTATGGTCTCGCTAAGAGCCGCCACATCAACATTGAAGCTGGCTAGCTCCTTGCAGACGAGGGCTGTACGTCCTTCCGGGCGGTTGGTGTTCGTCACGTCTTGGAGGGTGCGGATGTTCCACGCACCTAAGGTTAATATTTTTTTCTTGTTGTTTCGACCGCATTAGTGGGATGTCCGCCAGCCGCGGTGAGCTGACCAGACGGGTTTGCCGTGTCCGATGTTTACCCCACCTTTTCTAGGGGCCTCCCCATGTGGGGTGGGCTGCGGTGTCCTCAATAGGCCAGCCCAGTCACGGGTCCAGCTGCCGAACTCTGGTGTCATGGCACCATCACCAGAGAGCGACTGAAAATAGCCCACTGAGAAAAGGAAACAAGGAAAAATAAAATATTTTAAGAATAGTAACAACATTAAAATAGAGATTTCCTATATAAACTATGAAAACTTTAACAAAACAAGAGGAAGAGAAACTAGATAGAACTGTGTTCCCGAGTGTACCCTCAAGCAAAAGAACTCTAACCCAAGACAGTGGAAGACCATGGTACAGAGGCTATGGAACTACCCAAGACTAGCGAACAATGGTTTGATTTTCGAGTGTCCTTCTCCTAGATGATCTGCTTACCATAGCTAAAGAGTCTTTTCTACCCTTACCAAGAGGAAAGTAGCAACTGAACAATTACATTGCAGTAGTTAACCCCTTGGGTGAAGAAGAATTGTTTGTTAATCTCAGTGTTGTCAGGCGTATGAGGACAGAGGAGAATCTGTAAAGAATAGGCCAGACTATTCGGTGTATGTGTAGCCAAAGGGAAAATGAACCGTAATCAGAGAGAAGGATCCAATGTAGTACTGTCTGACCAGTCAAAGGACCCATAACACTTTAGTGGTAGTATCTCAACTGGTATATACTGTATATATATAAGAATTTATATGTATATATGATTATATATACAGTATATATGTATATATATATATATATATATATATATATATATATATATATATATATATATATATATATATATATATATATATATATGTGTGTGTGTGTGTGTGTTATATATATATTTATATTTACATGTATGTATATATATATATATATATATATATATATATATATATATATATATATATATATATATATATGCACGTACAAATAACCTTTTATAATACAGATACTTTTCATTTTCCCTGTTGGAGGCCTTGGGCGTATAGCATCTTGCTTTTCAAACTAGGATTGTTGCTTAGCAAGTAATAATAATAATAATAATAATAATAATAATAATAATAATAATGTGAATAAATGGATTTACGTTATTCTGCACTTAGATTTTTACTAGTATTTTTTTATCTATGTAATCTTTGAACTCAAATAGTTCCAACTTATTTTCTCGTGTTGTTGTAAAATAAGGAATGGAAGGATTTTCTGGACCTCGCAATTTATAAGTACAGAGAACCTTTTCTTGGTTTTTCTCTTTTCCTCAAAATGTAGAAGTGCTTCTCTGAATTTTATGGAGCTATCGTGGGGTACAAAAGAATAAGTACAAAAAAACTGTTTTATTTAATGGAAGACATCAAGCAGGGGTTGAAAAAGTAGGAAGCGAATAGAATTATAAATAAATAGACTCTTTGATATGTGTTTCTTCACTCTTATAATTAGAGTTATCAAGGTACAATTCTTTTACTTTGTTTTTGATACTCTGACTTAGCTGATATAAAATTTCCTACTATTTAACTTGAGTCATCAATCTAAATGCACTCGAAAATACCTAAAGATGACTTTTTTTTTTTTTCTAAGTTTTTGTATTTTATAAATGAAAGATTCATTTTAATTATCTTACTGTTCGTTTCCTTATTTCCTTTCCTCACTGGGCTATTTTCTTTGTTGGAGTCCTTAGCCTTATAGCATACTGCTTTTCTAACTAGGGCTATAGCTTATCAACTACTACTACTACTACTACTACTACTACTACTGCAAATAATAATAATAATAATGATAATAATAGTTGAATTTTACTATCTTTAAAAGCATAATATATTAGTTTCAGGACTATTCTACAGAATACTGAAAATTTATTAGTGGTATTCATTTTACAATTATCACATCTAGATCCTAAGCTGATGTTATCTTTATTGCTTTACCTAGGAGTAACTTTTGATTTCCACATGACTTAAGTAATCATGACAAACTATCAAGTCTAATAGAAAACTTCATAGAAGTTAGTCAAATATATCGAGATATAAAGAGAAAATATGATATTAGTGTCAAAGATGGACAAGAAGGCCGTCTGAAAAAGCTTCCTCAAAGTAAAGCAATGTGTTGTACAAAGAAGAATAAATAAAAGGCAAAGGCAAATGATTATGATAAAAAGTAATAAAACACTAATGATGACAATCATTACAAAAAGATGATGGAGAAGAAAAATTGCTAAATACTATCATTAGATTTGTTAATGATTTTAAATAAACATAAAGCATGTTAAGTTTTGCTCTCTTATTGAATAAAAGAGGTCACTAGAAAAGGTCCTGAATGTGGAAAAGCAATTTAATTAATATTGATTTAGTGTTGAGTAATGTACAAGGAATATAATTATCATCTGATGATGTAATTGACTTCAGTCTAGTACGGGTAAAGTAAATGAATATTAATGATCCAATTCTAAATAGTGTGTTTTGGTTCCTCATTAAAGATATTTAGATGTGAAATTTGTCGAGATTTTCCAAATGAATGCAGTCTTTTCACTAATGAAATCTTTACTTTTAATTTTGAGTTTATTGGCCACAGAATTTATTCATCTATTTTTTCTTCCGATTTAACATATATCTAATTTATCCGTACTGCATAATTCATGTCCAGAAATATTAAGAAATTCTTAGTTTAATAAATAGAGAAAGAAGAAGAGGAATTAGTTTCTCTGCTTAAATGCTTTAATTTTTCCATACTGTATATTCCAGATTCAGAAATGTTGAAAAAAAAAATATTACTCTAATAAATCAAGCAAGAAAACAAAATAGTTTCTCCGACAATCAAACAATTTCAAGAGTATAACTTCGTTACTGGAAATAAGAATTTTTCGATTTATATCTCGGTGCCTCGTAAATTACCTTCACAGAACTTCCCGGCATTTCCTACGACTCAAGATTCTCCTGAGTTTTCGGCTTTCCGGATTGCGTACGTTTCTCAACTTTGGGTGTCTCATTGAGAATTCATAACCTCCAAAGTTGTCATCTTTCGCTGTCTCACTTCGCGTCTCCATGTATCCTCAATTCGTGTGTTCTCCATTTTATCGAAAGGATATAATCTACAATTTCGTATTTCATGCACATTTCATCAAATGCCTCCTTTCAAAATATATCGTTTCAATATATGATGGCTATTTAGAGTTCCTCTTAAAATATTCTATTTTTCTTTGTTTCCTTTCCTCACGGGGCTATTCTCCCTGTTGGGGCCCCTGGCTTATAACATCCTGCTTTTCCGACTAGGGTTGTAGCCTACCAAGTAATAATGATAATACTAATGATAATGATAATAATATTTTTGATAACGTTTCCCTATTCAGTTCTTCACATTTCATAACACTTTGGATGCTCAATCTCAAACGTCTATTAAATTAGTCTTGAATGTAAAGAAAATACTTAGCATATGGTAAAGCTTAGTCTATGAAAGTCGAAAAGCTCTTTGATATCCTTAAGGTCATTTCTTTTGGTGCAGTATTCTTTCAAAAATCTATTTCAAATCAATCAATGACCTTTAGGATCGATATTAACCAGTATATCATTACAAATATTTAGCATTGACATTATGATATTATTTGTAATTGCTTGAGTGTAAACAAAGATGAATTAAGAAACTCTTTGGACAAAAGATCTTCTTTAAATAAAATATTTCTTTTAAAAAGAACTGTGAAAAGTTTATGTAGCTCTTTTAACTTTTGAAGAATTATTCTTGTCTTAATCTGATTGCTTACTGGATTAGAAAAAACAAAGCCTTTTCTGTTTACATTCTCTGATGATATGTTCTTAAAGCCAACCTTTTCCTGCTTTCATAATATGGAACTGAATCATTTTCATTGTTCCAGACATATCTTTTTCTCAGAGAATAAGTAATTAAAATGATATTATGTTGTCATTTAAATGATGTTCGTTTACTGTAGGCACTACAACGTATACACCAGTTACGCAAATCTCAGCCAGATCCCGTTAGAATAAGCTTAAATCCTTCAAAGTAATCCGTGATAATCTCACTGTTGATCCGTTTTAATCCGATGATCAAAAGGATTTACTGTTAATGACCTATTATCGTGCGAGTAAGAGATTCAGTACAAATCCTTTTTACTTACAAACTTTCACGGACATTCATAGAATTAGAATGATATTAATTTAGAGCATATACATTTTTTAGCACAAACTTCATAATTCATCAAATGATGTTATTATTCATGAGCAAATGTATGTGAGATGAATTGCTCCTTTGATCCCATGGAAATTGGGTTCAACAAATATGATGGTGCTGGCTACGTTGAAAGCGGCCCCAAAGTCCATGATTGTATAATCTTTTTTTCTAGTATTAGATGTTTGTCAATATTGGGGTTTCCATGGGTGTTGTCCTTATTATGACTATGCATTTTACTATTTCATTTTTTTTTTTCTTATAAAACGCCTTGCATCAACATGGGACAGGATTTATTTTTCTCCTGAATAGAATGGACAGTCGTCTCTTCACGATTAAACAAATCATGTAATAATATTCCAAAGGATATGAGAGTATAAAAACAAGAATATAATCAAGCTATTTTACTATTATTCTTTAAACTAGTGTACGCAAGATTCAACCCTTCCTACCCTGTCCCCCTATCCTAACTAGAACCCCTATCACTAGGGTATGACCACTTCCTCTCCCCTACCCGAGGGACGGGGAGAGACCGAGTAGTTATACGTCTGAAAATACCGCTGTTCGTGACCATAAAGGTATGAGCATTCATGAAGCATCCTCACTGAATTACAGGTTTCAGATGGACTTCATATATTCATAATTCATACCATTTTTTTTCATTTTGATCTTTGTTTGTTACTGAACTATGGGAAATCAACAGTCTGTGAGCGATATTGGGAAACACATAATTACATTTGTTTTGTTATTTAAGATTACATTTGTTTTGTTATTTAAGAGTTATTGATAAAAGCTGCTTTCAACGACGTAGATGAAGTATTCTCGGCCAGAGTAATGACTTCTGCTCTCTTTCTAGTGGCCCTCTAGTTCCTCATGTTATCGCAAATAGAAATGAACGGCAAGATACCTTTGAACAAAAAATATAGCTCCCACGTATTTTTTTTTCTTTTTTTTTTAATTTTTTTTTTTTATATATCTCCATCCCTTCAGGGGGTGAGGTATTTCTTGGAGTTTGGAATGATGGGTCAAGAGACCTGTCATGAAAATTCTTGGGTGTTTTATCAAAAGACATAATCTAAAGTTTCTTGGCGAATCATATTTTGGTTTGCGAAAACTTTTGCCTTGAAATTAATCATTGATATTAAAATGAAGTCGACGACTTATAAGATTTGTTCTTTTATATCCACTTTCTTCTAATGAAATTTAGCATTTAATGAATTTTACTTTTAAATCTTTATTTTTTTTTTTCTAGTTTTAAGAAATTGTGCAGTTATTTAGTTTATGGCGATTGGTTTAAAGTCTTACTTTTAGATACATTGCTTTTATGACTAAAATTATAACATTGAGATTTAATCGGGTTTACCTTATTACCTCCGCCAATAAAGTTGGGAAGAGGTTATGTTTTTGCCCCTGTGTGTGTTTGTTTGTGTGTGTGTGTGTGTTTTGTGAACAGTCCCTGGCCACAATTTCAATAGTAGACTAATGGAACTTGCAGGGATTAACTATTATGTAAAAAGGTGGTGGTGATTAAATCTTGTAAAGTCAAGGTTAAAGGTCAAGGTCATGGTCCAGCGAAATGTCCTATTCACACAATCAGCCATAAGTTTGGACACAGAGACTTCAAACTTGGTTAATTTTTGAGTGTTTGAAAATCCATGCGAATTGATACATGTTAAGATCGAAGGTCAAGGTCAAGTCTAAGGTCAAGGTCAAGTCCAAGGTCAAGGTCAAGCAAAAGGTCAAATTCTGGTCATCAGCCATGCGGCCACAATTTCAATCATAAAATAATGAAACTTGCAGGGATTTTAAACTTTTATGTAAAGAGCTGGAAATGATTGAATTTTGGAAGGTTAAAGGTCAAGGTCACAGATGAGTAAAACGTCCAAAATCAGACAAAAAGGTCGAGAAATAAGCTGCCCGGGCGGAGGTCTTCGCTTTAGTGAGTGACTCTCTAGTTTTGATTATGCCTTCTTATAAGTTAAAATCATAAGCTTTAGTTTTAGCCTTTTTAGTTTAACTTTTCTTAAGGCAGTTTTGCTTTCATATTGATTGGCTATGCTTTTGTTAGTTTGTATGTGTGTGTATTTGTTCGTGAACAGCTTTCTGGCCACAATTTTAATCGTAGAGTAATGAAACTTGCAGGGATTAACTGTGATGTAAAAAGCTGGAAATGATTTAATTTTTGAAGGTCAAGATCAAAGGTCAAGGTCACTGTCAAGCCAAATGTCCAATTCACGTAATCAGCCATAAGAGTCTATATCATTGTCACAGAGACTTCGATCATAATTGAGTATATGAAAATCCACACCAATTAATACATGTTAAGGTCAAAGGTCAAGGTCAAGGTCGAGAAATAAGCTGAAGCGGAGGGGGTCTGCACTCTACTAGGTGCCCCTTCAGTTTCATATATTTTGAGTCTAAATTGATAGGATAAGATGGGATTGCTTTTTCATACTATAAATATTTTATATTGGAAAGTTTGGTTTTTAGATACTAGACTTCTTAATGTGAGCTCTGCTTAAATTGTGATGTTCAGTGATTTTGCTCATTTCTTAAATGTTGTCCCATATAATAGTATTTTGCATTTTCAAAAAGATTTTGCCATTTCACTTTGGAGTGTTTTGCTCCTGTATGATAGGATTTTTGGCAAAAACAAATTCGTTATAATGGAAATTGGTAAAATTAAGATGATAATAAGTTGAATGTCATTGTTTGCCTTATGCGCAGATTTTATTTGATGTTAAACATAGTACGTGCTTAGTATCTAAGTGAGTTTGAATATTGGAGGATTAGTGTATCTTGTTTTTTTTCAGTATTGGAAAAAAATATCAGGAATCTGTTCATCTGCTCCTCTTCTAAATTTTAGATTTGGAGGCCCATCGTCTAATTTGATAATTAATCCAGAAAGAGAGAATGTAACTATGTCGGACAGTCCTCATTAATACCTGGCGTAATGTAGTAGGGAAGGTACTTCATAACTTGAATTTTCTCCACCGTAATTGCATTGCCAGTGGAAAATGTTACAGAATTCAAGAGCGCTGACTAAAAACAACGAATGCAACCATTTTGGAACTAAATAGATATGAGATTTTCCCGAAAATAGTACTGATTAAGTTGTTGAAGTATTCCTGAATATCATTGCATGATCTATTTTTAAGCTGGGAAGCTCTGGTTATGCAACACAAATTATTAGAACTTCAGGCTACTTAATCTCTTCAACTAACGAATTTTGGAACAGTATCTTCATTTAAAACGTTATATGTCATTAATATTAATTTCTATCAAGGACCTGAGTTATGAATATATTGTCCATATCAAACGGGTACTTAACAATAATCAGCGGAAATTATATATAGCAGCAATTTCCCCCCCCCCCAGAAAAAAAAATATTAACGAAATAACTAAGGTATAAACTAATCTATATTTCAATCCTAGGCTACTTGGGATTATCCCTCTTTTGCACGTCTTAAGTCAAATGGTCTCCAAATTTATAGCGCCCGGCAATATGGGTACATTTAAATCTAAAAGCAATTTACTTAAATACAATTTTTTTTTAAAATAAATCCTCTCACGAGGTTTTTTCTTATGATTATTATTTTTCATGCGATTATGTGAATCCTTGAAAAGTTAGATTGATATACGTAATCATAACGGTAATTACAATTTGAAATTCATTGCATAATCATAATTCATTCAATCAAAAATTTTTGACGCATTGAAGGTTCTATTGGAACTTTTTATATATAAATATATAAAAATTTATTATCTAATTGAAAAAGTACTATTCCTGAAATGATTTGGTAAAAAGTTTTGCTCAGACTTTCGCATGTAATTGGTAGATGTATTTGCTCTAGAAAAACCAATTAAAGTTACTAGTACCAAAAATGAAAGCGCTTCTTTAACAATTAACTATTCATAACCAGGCAAAACTCTGAATTGGAGTGTATTTATGAGAAAATAAGTGTGGTCTATCGTCAAGAGGTACAAAATCCATGTAGGAACTAGTTGGTTTCATGTTTGTTGATTGGGGTCTAAGGTCCTGTCCAAGATGGAATAAGATATCCATCTCGGTCCTGCCCACACGATTGAGTACGCACGATGGACAAATAGTGATACGAGGCCATTATTCATTGCTTCTTTTGTAGATTATTTTTGTTTCTCTATTTACTTTCATATCTGTGATATTTTCCCTGTTGGAGCCCATAGACTTATAACATCCTGCTTTTCAAACTAGGATTTTAGCTTAATAATGATAATAATAATAATAACAACAACTATGACGATTGATGACGTCATTAGTGGGAAACGCACAGGCAAAGATCTGGCAAAAATGCGTTTCCAGGTGGAGTGTAGCCTATGGCCCCGTCTACACGGTAGAGCTCTACTCCGTAAACTTTGTTTCTTTGAGAGCTAAACATGGCATAGGCACTTATGCTGGTGTTCAAACGACGTTGGTTGGGCAGCCACAGCCTGACAGTGAATGAAGCAGGATTGAGTGTTGTGCGACATGGATCGTAGGAGACGGTAGGAGAAAATGGATTTTTATTATCATGGTGCATCAAGATAAAATCGGCAAGGTAGAGGAAGATGTGTAAATATTGGCTTAAGAGAAGAGAATTCTTATAAAGTCATGTGATAATATTATGGGAATTGAGGCATGGATCAGGTGCTGATTTTAACTACACGAGAATGAGCCTCAATTTGTTTAATGAATTCCAATTTGAAGTGGAACCATATATTAAGATATATAATACGAATAGGAAGCAGAGTATTTCAGCTGAAGCTCGACTACAGACCAGTTTGCTGAGTTTAAAGATTTAAAGGCCGCTCATGAGAGGCCGAGGCAAGGGGCAGTGACATTGCCCTAACAAGCAGGACGCAGCCCTTGAAACTGACCATATATACATATAATCAGCGTCCAAGCCCCCATTTCCACCCAAGCTAGGACCAAGGAGGGGCAGGCAATGGCTGCTGGTGACTAAGCAGATAGACCTATAGGGTCCCCTAAACCCCCATCCTTAGCTTACAAGGATGGTGAGATTGCAACGACCAAAGGAACTAACGAGCTTGACTGGGACTCGAACCCCAGTCTGGCACTCACCAGTCAGGGACGTTACCACATCGGCCACCACAATCCTTAGTAATTTGTCAAGTTACTGCAGCACGTGCGTCACGGTCTCTGTACACATCTTTTATTACATCCCAAAGGCATGGTTGTTGTCGATACAAATTTATCAATTTCACAGTTAACTCTCCAGGCCAATGTTCCTTGGACACATTTAGCGGTTGATAGTGGGGCACGAGGAGTGAAAGGTCAAGGGTATTGCCTAGCAATGTCAATTCGTTCATCTGGCAGCACCTTCATACCATAGCTCCTGTCCAACCTTGGCGAGCAATAGGCAAAGCATCGGTACTTGGATAAACATTAGCAGAAACCTATACGATGAATTTCCATTTCTGATGCCACACTGAGCACAGTTTGTCGAGAAAAGATTGTTCGTGTGGACGGGTTCGAGTTATCTCTATTTGGTCACCGGGCAAAGCGAACACAGCAGAGATGAATAATGTCATGTAACAATTTCCCAAGGATAATCGTCGCTGGGAGATACGCAACTCACAAAGGAAAGTAAATTCGGACCACGTGCCACATTGCTGACATTAATTTACCATATTTTATGAATTACCCCTAGCAACAGCGTAAAACATGAGGTTATTTATTCCAATCTTATTTATGTAAACTTTTCTTTCTTTTATAAAAAAAAGAAAAAAAAAACTCTTGTGATATTTACAGTATTTTTATAACTCATATCCTAACACAAAAGTACCTTCATATTCATTTAATACAAATTGACCAAAAGGATTAATTATGATCTGAGTATCAGAAATAAAACATCAGACATTAAAGTCAGTCACATTTTACATATCCTAGTCATATTAGATTTGTAAACCAATGCTTTATCATAGAATCCTAGATCAGTTGTTTAGAGTCATTTATTAATATCATAAACTAATTACTTTACTTGTGCTTTAAGAACTGGAAATTGAGATTTTGTCCAACTGTAGCTGATATTTTGTTTGATCCACAAATCTAAATGATTCACATTCTGTACTAAACCAGTTCTGTGGCGCACAGTACTTTCATTGTGATTTTGGGCAATATCAATAGATTTCCTTTAAAGGTTCAACTCACTAATATCTTCCCATAAAACAGTAGACTAAGGAAAGAAAACGTTAGTATTTATATTCAATTCAATTTTCTTTTATTTTCCTTTTCGAATTACTATCTTGATTAAACCTAATTTCAATATTACCTATTTTCAGTGTTTTTTTTTTTTTTTTTTTTTTTTTTTGGCAATCAGAGGTTTCTTTTGATAAGGTCTGAATTCTCAAGTAAGGTCTAGAGTCAATTAGCATGGATTATTCAGGTAACTGTACACTATACCAGTGATGAATTACAGTACAGATGATAACCCATTGAGTGCAGAAGAATCTGTTGGTTATGTTAGTGCTGTCAGATGTATGAGAAAAGAGGAGGATGTGAACAATACACCAGACTATTCGATGTATGTGCAAGCAAGAATGAGCCGTAACCAGAGAGGGATCTAATGTAGTACCATTTGGCCATTCAGGAGATCCAACATATCTCTAGAAGTAGTATCTCATTGGGTGGCTTGTGTCTTGGCCAACCTACTACCTACCTATATATCATGTATTTACTGTATATATGTATACTCGTATATATATATATATATATATATAATATGTATATATGCATAAGAAAATAGGATGTGATATACACATGCATATTTAGAAATATATATATAGATATATATATATATATATATGCATATATATATATATATAATATATATGCATATATATATAAGTATATACATATATATATATGTATATACTTATATATATGCATATATATATATATATATATATATGCATATATATATAAGTATATACATATATATACATACATATACATACATATATATATATATATATATATATACAGTATATATATATATATACTATATATATATAAAAGAATAAAAGAAAGGTTTCACAGGGAAATGCAAAGACAATACCCCACATGTGTCGACTTCCCTTTTCCCAAGATACACAACTCGTGTTATCTTAAGCTGATTGAAATTCCTTTGGTTTGTGAATCTTCGCTGCAGTTGCTTTTACTTTACGTCCGTCTCAACCTTTGTTTGATTTACAAAGAAAAAAAAATATATTTTTTTTAAACCATATAAATATCTAGCATCGTTTCTCCTTTATAGTAAATTACTTGAGGTCTGTAGAGTAAAATGTAGTTATAAAATTTCAGGAAAAGCAAATTCATTTAGTAGTATATAAATTTATCGTGTAGTTATTCTAGAAATAAGTTCACGATTCTTTTGTACGCAAAGTAAAAAATAATGATTTATAGAGAATAGATTATAGTTTGAGAAAATAATGTGCAAACAAAATCAAATTAAAATTGCTCTGTAATAAAAATACATAAATTTATCTAAGATCCTTTTTCTAATTCCTCTTATTTACAACATTTCGATGTAGAAACTCTACAGAACTAAAAGTTTTCTTTTACGAATAAATCTCTCTTTCGCAAAGACATACAACTTCATGTTATTTTAACTTGAGCGAGCTTCCCAGGTCTTGCAAATCTTCAACGCCACTGTAAATTTCATTCCAAATGGGGAGTGCCAAGTGGGAACAGAGCAACCCATTATTTTTGGAATCTTCGCTGGCACTCGCGGTTTTAAGGCTTAGTTGAACTGGTGGAAATAGAGGAAGTGGAAAAATGATACACTCAATTTATTTGTTTACTATTTTTCATATGCATCAATCGGTAATTCATTTGTTAATTTATGTATTTGTTTACTTATTAGATTATATAATCATTTGTTCATTAGTTTATATAATCATTTATTTGTTTGTTTATTTACCATTTTTATATGTTCATAGATTTATTCATTTATCAATTTTACTATCAATTGATTATTTTCAGGAGCATACCTAAGAATTTGTACTGGATTCTGGTATATTAGGCTGACACACCTCTTCGGTAGGAAACCAGTTTTCCCTAAGTATATATCAGACCTGTTGGAAAGGAAGGACGAATTTGTTTTCTCATTTACTTACTCATTTTTACATCAAAGACATTATCGTCGGAAAGCACACATCATTACTTTCTAATGAAAGGCACGAAACAGAGCACAGGGGCATTCAGAAGAGATTATAATTATTATAATAGTAATGTAGTATCACGCTACTCATCATAAATGATACTTCCGAATACGTATAAGATCAGTAAAAATTAGGGAATATTTTACGTAACACTTATACAATCAAATCCATCGAAAAGCTAGGCATTTTCCCAAGTGCATAACAATCCTTCATTTGAAGTCATCATTTAACACATTACGACGCATACAAATGCATTACAATTATACACATTCAATTCTCTTACAATCATCAATCATACTGCAAAATACTCATCATCCACGACACATTTATTACATGCACGAAGTAGCAGGTATACAGGAAAAAATCCAGGTGGCTCAAAATATCTTATACAGTGTAAGCAAGGTAGGCAGACATGGAGCAGTTAACGCACCTCTGTTCACAATCTCGCGCAGATGGAATCGCTCACTCAAACATATGCTCATTAGTCGAGAGTTATGCAATTATACTAGCTTGGCAATTGATGCCTACGGCCAGAGTTCGCCTAGAGCCCTAGATAAACCATTGAACTTGGAACATTTAGTTCCATGGTTTTCTTTATAAGTACACTGCATTCTTATTCATTACCGTAGAGTAATGATAAAACTTAAATTCTGTTTCCCTTTTAGCTTCCTAAATTTGGTTTGTTGCAATTTTCTGATAATCCTCTTTTTCCCCATATCGATGCAACTTGGTTCTGGGATATAGGAAAATGTCGATAGTCAATTCTTCCACCATAGTTTGGTTTACTTATCAATTTGTTTTATGTAGGTTATACTCTATTGATATTTGCCCATATCTTGCATTTGAAATTCTTCGAGCTTACCATACAAGTGTATTTTATAGATATTTTGCTCTTGCCATAGAACGAAGGTATATGCTAATATTATTTCCTCATATTTTCACCTATGATCATTAATTGTTAAAACAATGTCCCTTATATACTTATCAAGTTAGGTCAATGTTTGAAATGAATAATCATGGTTGCTTCTTACTTGGTGGAGGAAGGCTTAGTTGATCAAAAAGGGGCACTCTTCATTGTCCCCTGCCTTGGGAACAGCTTAAACGTAAAATCTTGACATCTGTAATATTTCAATGAATAGTTTAAAGTAAAGGTATAACAATTATTTTCTAACTATTATCGAAATCTGCAAAATAAGATTAAGGAATTGGATTGAAAATTAAATAGATGATATAAAGTAATCATAACTTTAGCTTGTGTTTTGTCGCTTTTGAAACATGAAAGTATTTCTTCAAGTATAACATAACACTAATGTAAAATTTTCAGTGTCATAATCTTCATAAGTTATCAATTCCCTAAAATATCTTTTCTTAAACTAGTATTTTTCAGTGGCATAAGCGTTGACAGAGCTGCAAGATTTACTTTTGAAAGTAAATATAATCTTTTGTGCTCTGTTGCTTTAAGTCCTTTATCTTTGATTTACAGTAAAAAATAAAATAAAAATGAAAACTTTCATGTTCTCGATCTCAGACTTTATGCACGTTCAACAGTGGTTGAAATTATGAAAGGTCTCGGTTATCAGGGCTAACTCGTTAATCAGTTAGATGTTTACCTTTCTTTGTTTAGTTTTCCCTTATCTTTCTTTTATGTCTTTTCACAAGTAGGCATATAATTCTGTATAATGTTGCTTTGCAAATTATGAGCTTTTGAGGTTTATCCATTTGAATGATTACAATATTGTAATAACAAATTATTAATTATACTGATGAAATGATAGTATTCATAATAATATATATTGATAATAATGATTAATATTATCAGTAACACTTCCATTACATAGCAGAGGCCTTTACCACAGTTAATCCTCTCTTGGGGGGGGGGGGGGGTCGGTTCTTGGTTTTAATATCATGGGAGCAAGCTGGGGTCGATTTATTTTGTCTCGTTCATATCCCGTTGATGTACCAAATTACACTTCTGTTTCCCTTTTATTCATTCCTGAAGTTTTCTGTTATGATAAAAATGAATCATTTTATTCTTATTTCACGTTTGATCAACGTTGTTGTTCAACTGAATCTTATTCTGATTTGACATTACTCTTCACATTGAATATATACCTAAAAACATTCAGCTTGATTTTAAATTAATATTTCTTTAAATGGAATATCATTTGTGTCAACTACAACTAAGGTGAAGTTTTGTTTGATGGAAAGGGATTAATTCTAGGGACTTAATTCCTGTTGATCGGATTGTTAACATACATAAATTCTGAGAATCAAAGAATTTTGCTATAAACTTTATTATGATATTTTTTTCACATATATGAATGATTGGTCAATTATGGAATAAAGTTACAAAATCCTGCTATATTTGACTAGGGAAGTGAAATGTATAAAAAAATATATTATCAAACATAGATTATGTAATTCTACGTGTTGTTATCATTATTAGTAACAGTAAAAACTGGATATCATTTATAGAGCTCAAAGAGTTGTTGTTGATAGGCACCATAGTGAGTATAGGAATGTGATATCCGGTGTTCCACAGGGTAGTGTTCTTGGCCCATTACTTTTCATACTATATACACATGACTTGTGGTTTGGCGTAGAAAACAAGCTTGTTGCATATGCAGATGATGCTACTCTCTTTGCATCAATTCCATCCCCTGAATGTAGATCTGAGATTGGTGAATCCCTTAATAGAGATTTAGCTAAAATTAGTGCATGGGGCAAATTATGGGGTATGATGTTGAATCCTAACAAAACTCAAAGTATGATTGTAAGTAGGTCAAGGACGGTGGCTCCTCAACATCCGGATCTCAGTATTGATAATGTTTCTTTAAATTTGTATGACTCTTAAAATTTTAGGCGAGATTCTCGACAGCAAATTTACTTTTGAGAAACACATTAGGTCTGTGTCTTCTTCAATTGCACAAAAAAATGGCTTATTGAGAAAGTCTTTTAAGATTTTCGGTGATCAATCTATTCTGAAGAAATGTTTTAATTCTTTCATTCTACCTTGTTTTGAGTATTGTTCTTCTGTCTGGTCTTCAGCTGCTGATTCTCATCTTAATTTGTTGGACAGAAACTTACGGTCTATTAAATTTCTTATTCCTGATCTAGATATTAATCTCTGGTACCGTCGTTCAATTAGTTCATTATGCATGTTGCATAAGATTTTTCATAACTCTGACCATCCTTTACATTCAGATCTTCCTGGACAATTCTATCCTGTTCGTAATACTAGGCAGGCAGTTAATTCTAATAGTCAGGCCTTCTCCATCATGAGGCTCAATACTACACAGTACTCTAGAAGTTTTATTCCAGCTGTTACCAAGTTGTGGAATGATATTCAAAAGTTCAAAGTTGGAGCAAATGTTTTTATGTTGACCAGGCGGATATGAGTCTTTTTATAGTTTATATATGACATATTTGTTTTTGACGTCGTTAATAGTTTATAGATGACCTATCTGTTTTGACGCTGTTACTTTTTTTAGAATGATTTATTGTTAGTTTGTTCTCATCATTTATTTATTTCCTTATTTCCTTTCCTCACTGGGCTATTTTTCCTTATTGGAGCCCCTGGGCTTATAGCATCTTGCTTTTCCAACTAGGGTTGTAGCTTGGCTAATAATAATGATAATGATAATAATGATATAGGTTGGTAACGGTGACCTTTAAAATTATATCTTACACAGACACCGTGCAATGAAATTGGTGTTGATAAATAGGGCTGGTAGAGAGAAAAAAGGGATGACCAACT
>NC_090732.1:145710832-145715832 GCF_036898095.1 Palaemon carinicauda
TAATACGTCAATTTATTTTTTCTTTAACGTATATAAGTTTTCCAATTCAGTGTAACATTAGAGTAAAGAAGATAGCCACTCCCAAAGGCCTCTCCCCCCCCTTTAGAACAAGTAAATATGTAAAAAGAATACTATGAAACTTTCTGATTTTTTTTTTTTAATATCCTGAGATACCCAAAATTTTTTGCTTTTCCCGTTTGCTTATTGAAGCTTCGTTTTCGTAGCTTACCCCAGTATTCAGAAAACGAATCATATTCATAGATCTTTCTTTTGAGGAAACTCAAAAAAGGAAGACTGAAAGCCGAGCAAATTTCTTGCTAGTATCAGCAACTCTTCCTTCTTCTCTCAAACTGAGGTTAATCATGATATATTCTCCTTGGGCTCTCTTTTGGAAAAAAGAGAAAAACCTACCCAATTTCTTTATCGTAGGCGAAGGTTTTGAAATCGTTTTATAGTTCTCTTTGAAACTGGTAGTTCTCTCTCTCTCTCTCTCTCTCTCTCTCTCTCTCTCTCTCTCTCTCTCTCTCTCTCTCTCTCTCTCTCTCTCTCTCTTTTAAATCTGATCTAATTTCGTACTATCTAGTCATGGGGACTCTTGCCCATTGTTATCAATAGGCTTATTACATTTTCTGTGTTATCGGTGTGTGTGTCATTCGTAATCGATTTTCAAATTGGTGTATGGTACCTATTTGAAAACTATCCAAATTCTTTTTATCGTTAGTAAGTTTAATGCTACTTTTATAAGAAGCCATTTTTTATTCATTGTTATACTGCCAAAAAAGGTTTCCAATGAAGCACTGTCTCTTTTTCAAGCTTTTTAAAAATAAGAATTGTTTTTCTGTATCAGGTTTCATGATTCTATTAGTACCACACCTCGGCACGATAATGAGGTATTCTTTTTTCCCCCCATGCCTCTCTTTGAACTATTATTTTGCCAGAGTATTTTCAAAAGGATATTTCTTAATACAATTAGCTTTGCCAGGAGAGGGATATTGGATTTTGGTTTAGATGGGGGAAAATTTTGATTTATTTTTTACTTGTTTTTTACAATTATGTAAACGAATCTATTTTCCATTTTATGCTTATTAAGATTTAGTAACAACAACAGTAATAATAGCAACAACAACAACAACAACACCAACAACAACAACACTAGTAACGAAGACGAAACTTTTCAAACTATAACGTCCTATCTTCTTAGAAATGTACTCCTTTTTTTTAGGTAGATGCCGGTAAAAATAGATTAATTCAGATGAAACATTAATTCCTAATGTCCTATCTTCGTAGAAAATCATAGCTATGAAGATTCTTGGAACAAGCCTTTAAGTAGTTCCATATTGGTATTATTTATTTCGAGAAAATCTAATATTTCTTTAAAGTTCCATGTAACCTACTATTTTTTTTTTTTTTTTTTTTTTTTTTTTGCATTTTGGTACTTGAAGGTAAATATATATAAAAAAATCTTAATCATATTCTTTTATTTTAATTATTTTCACATTTCTTATCTTTATTTTTTCTTTTACGTCATTCTACCATGCAAGATTTGATTTTGCTGGTAAATGAACTTGCATGCCTATTATATATTTTTTTTAAATGTTTGATAATAATACATAATGATAATGAAAAAAATAATAGTTTATCAGTAAATATTGGGTATTCATCTTAGGATTGAATCTATCTAAATGGCTTACACGTGGCTCAGAATGCCTTTGAAGATCAACAAACCATTTTATTGCTAATGGGAGAGCAGAGGGTGGTCATTTTCAATTAGTAAGAGGATTCATATATCCAGCATATCATATGTGAAATTATTTCGTAGAGAGAGAGAGAGAGAGAGAGAGAGAGAGAGAGAGAGAGAGAGAGAGAGAGAGAGAGAGAGAGAGAGAGAGAGAGAGAGGAGTTTATCTTTATATCTAAAGAATCTTTGTATGAATTAACTTCATTTCTTGGCGCGTTACATGATTTTTTTTTTCATGTATAGTTAGCAAATCGTTATCATAAGGAGATTTCATGCAAAGGAAATAAGCATAGTCTTGGTTTATAATGGATTTCTTTATTAAGAGGAGGATTGTATCGATCCCATCCCAAGAAATCTTCATCGTTTCCTATGGTTTGTCTGTGTGTGTGTGTGTGTGTGTGTGTGTGTGTGTGTGTGTGTGTGTGTGTGTCATCGTGATAGCAATAAAAGGCACAGTACTTTTATATCCCTGATTTCGTTTGTTTTAGTCATTATTCAAAATTAAATTCTTCATTATATACGTAGTTAGGGTCCATAATCAATGATTCTCTTCTGGTAAAATCGTGGAATTAACTTCCCTTCTGATAATAGGCGCTATTTTGCATTTTCTCCCTTGCAATGTTGAATTAAATGGGAGTGCCTATATCCAGTAGCAATCATCCTGATTTCCTGCAATGGGGTGAGCTCTTGTATATCCTTTGTTTTGTTTACTTGTGTTAATTGTTTTAAAATCCAGTGGATGCAAATAACGAAAACGTTTATCTTAAGGTATAATTACCTGTAAGCAAACAAGCGATGCATTAAAGGTTTAAGACTCATTTAGATATACATTAGTAATTACAACGATGCTTACGGGTGGAAGATAGAATTAAGATATTGCACGATGTAGCATAAATGTTATTAATCCAATTATTGATTTTAATTTGCCTATACGTATTCTTTGGATGTGGAATAATTTTAGATATTCTAATTATTCTCCTGTGTTTTATTGGACCTTTTTAATGACATTTAGTTACCAAACTATCGTCTATTTTCGATTGTCCCATTTACAGAGGGGTTAAAACTGTAGATGTGATCATTCATACATTAACACGATTTCAAATGAATGAAAATCAAAAGTATACAAAAATATTACAAACAATATATAATCGAACTAAAAGAAAAAATATATCAGGAGGCCTGAACCATTATAAACTTCAGGAAATAAAAGCAATGGCACAGAAAAAAAAAAAAAACTTAACACGTTTACCGGACATTTGACAATAATAGGAAAAGATGGATTTCAGAGGAAGAAAACCTCACCTTCTAGAGCCAACGCAAATGGCGTCTGAACCAGAAGTTAGCATTTACTTTGATAAACTCGGAACTTAAGTTAGGCAGATGCTCCAACTTAGGAAATGTAAACATGCACTGCTAAAAGGCTTTCTGGCTAAAAGGACAAGAGGAAGGCTGAAGTTAAGGAAGATCTTCCGTAAGATAAAACTCGTTTCTCACCTTAACTTGGAGTATTTTTTTTTTTTTTTTTTTTTTTTTTGTAGTTAATTGAATACGTGATATACCCGGGACAATCGACGCAACGATCATTGCAGGTTGTTTGAAGTCAATGAAGGATCCTAAGGGTGAGCAGTTAAAATAATATCAGAGAATGTAACTATTCTGCTGACAGTTGTTACTTACTCATCATATGATTTATACTTTTTTGCCATTCATTCTAATACCAAGATCTTTGTATAAAGAAAAAACCAAGCAAGATCCTAGCGCTAGAAACTCTTACGGAAAGAGAATCAGGATACTAAATAAAAACTTAACCTTAGAATTTTTTTAGAAAAATAATGTAAGCCAAAGGTGACAAAGAATATGTACGTAGGAAATGTTAATCATCAACCTAATTTACATCTTTTTTCTCCATAACTTTATTAAGTACACGCTCAAAAGGGACAGCATAAAGAACAATTTCTCACTTAACCACAAAGCAACAAAATCAATCTAATTTCCTTCTTTCGTAAACAGAAAATTTAATCTTTACTCGAAGCTTTAACACTGAAAACATTT
Source organism: Palaemon carinicauda (assembly GCF_036898095.1). Taxonomy (NCBI): domain Eukaryota; kingdom Metazoa; phylum Arthropoda; class Malacostraca; order Decapoda; family Palaemonidae; genus Palaemon; species Palaemon carinicauda. The sequence continues at coordinate 145,714,623 of NC_090732.1, forward strand.
TACTCGACTAGTTACTTTTTTTTTTTCAATCAAAACTAGTGTTCTTTCATTCAACATTAACATTACATGAAGAAAATCCGATGATAACTTCGTTACTCTACATATTTTTCAAAAAATCTCAAAATTATAACGATGATTGTTACGGACCCTCCTGTCAGGCCACCATTTTTCTCATTAACTGGGAAATTAACATTCCTCATAGCTTTGGAACGAACATATTTTTTACGTTGTCAGTGAGTTAGGAAATGTTCCAGCATTCAAACGGTAGTTAATTTCTCTCCCCTTTCTTTTCTTGTTTTCCTCTGTTTTTGGATACCTTGTTGTATGACCAATGAGATTAAGAAGTTCCCCTTTCAAATTTCCTATCGAACGAAGAGTGCTTCTTCCTCTAGAATCAATCTCAAAAAACAGTTTTTATATTTTTTTTTAGTTATAGGCAACCATTCTCTTTGAAGATTGTTACTCAAGAGAAATAAATATATGTTTAGTATCGTATTCATTGGTGATGTAACAAGGACAAGAATAACTTTCTTTAGGGATTCCATAGTGAAATAATTGCTTTGAACTTCAGTTTGACTCATTATCACTTGAAAAAACTCCCACAGTCTTTGAAAAAATTCAAGTATTGATTTATGAGAAAGTTTCTAGCTCATAACAATATCCAGAGAGATTACCTGGGAGGTTTATTTTATGTGTCAGTCGCATGTGATAAAAAAAGGTTACCAAGTGTTAGTTAACTCTACTGTTAGTCAACCAAGTTTTATATACTCTATTAAAGTTCCTATTCTTCTCAGTTCAGCAGCGTGGAAATGAAGTTCAAGATATAAACCTACCTATTAAGAGTATACTTATAATAGCTTCTCGAAATAGTCTAAAAATCAGCTAACCATTTTAAATCAGTTTTACAGAATACAATTTGGAAGTTACCCTAGAATTATTCTAAACTATCCAATCAAAGACATCGTAGAGAAATGGAAAGAATGAGAAGTTACATTTTTGCGTCTTTACGGTGAAAGAAATAATACCTTTTATTCCTGAAATATAACAAAAAGAATTAATTGCTTTCTCCTATCATAAAAAGATACTTTTAATCCTTACCTTACAAGTGGGCTTACATTATTTTTTGTCAAACTAAAAGTGGATAAACTTTTCATTGATTTCATCCTATCTAATTACACTTTTTTTAGGGGAGGCGGGATAAGGAAAACCC
>NC_090732.1:145720832-145723332 GCF_036898095.1 Palaemon carinicauda
ATTATAATATTGTAACGAATGATTTATACTTGAAACTTACTGAATAAAAGTACTCTTGGTGTTGTGGGTAATGTTATATCATTCTCGAGGATCGAAGAGGGACAAGTTTAGACGTACTGAAACGCTGGCTGGCCAACCCCATGGAATTTTTCACCTCCGGACACCCTCCCGTCATATCATTGCTCGATGGCGATGGTTCTCATCTCATCATCATCATCATCATTCATGTCTGTCGTCCTGAACCTATATTGAACCTTTTCAAACGCCACCTCTCTTCTGCTTCTGAGCTATCACTGTAGAAATGTCCGCGCTATGTCAAAGATACATAGTAATCCTCTTCAATCAAATTATATCAATTTAACTCGACTATAATCTAACGATATTCATTTGTTTTCTGTATTGTTTCCCTACCAATTTCCAGTCCAATCAAATTACGCGCGAATTAAAATGCACTTTTAATTTATTTAGTTGGTTTCTAGTGCACGTTTATCTCAACCATGAGGCTAAGGTTACTATTGCGCATGAATTAAGACTTGAAAATGAAATATTTTTGGTGAGGAAATTAGATGTTCCGGTGCTCATAAATATATGAAATCATACAAATATATTGATTATTGGAAGGATTATTTTTATGAACGTCAAAAATGACAGCTAAATATTGAATAGATATGACACACGCTCTCACCATAGTATGGTTACTACCCGTGACGGATGAATGTGGATATATATATATATATATATATATATATATATATATATATATATATATATATATATATATATATATATATATATATATATATATATTTACATATATATATATATATATATATATATATATATATATATATATATATATATATATATATACAGACACACACATATATATATATATAGATATAGTTAAATAGATAGATCGATAAATAGGAAGATTGGTAGAGATATAGGGGAAAGTGAACAGAGATGAAATAAACCCAGATAGTGAACATCCGACATTTCCGTGTAGCCGGTGTCGGAGTTATGGATGCTGAGTCGGAATCGAAAGCTGTTATTTGTTTATTGGATTTGATGTCAGGCGGGAAAAATGGAAAGAGTTTCACTGCGATTTTATACTTGAAATCTTTGTAGAGTAATGATTTTTTTAGACTTTTGAAATGGGAAATATATTTCTAATTGACTTCCATTATATAGTCCTCATATGGTTAGTTTCATTAAAGTCCCTTTTCTTTATGACCTTTTGATTGGAGTTTAGTCGGTTTTCTGGCGGTGTGAGTTTTATATTCATTATTATTTATTTCATTCATAAATTTTTACTATACAATATAATAAAGCCGTAACAGTAACAGATTAGTGGAGTAAAAGTAACCTGATGATTCACGTTATGAGGAAATCCTAGTATAGTTAGTCTTAATTTGATTCAAATATGAGGATGTAGGAGTAAGAGCTTCTACTTTAAAGGTCAATCATGAAGGGTCAGAGGCAACAGACAGGACAATGTTGTTGAGACTAATGTAATACACATGAACAGCAGCACCCAAGCCCTCTGTCCATAAAGGTAGGACAACCAAGGGCCAGGCAATGGCTCTTTTCTTTTCGCTGTTTTACGATCTTGAGACGAAAGCCTTTTATGTAGCCTATATTGATGGGCATGCGTAGTGACCCTAATGTCAAGGTTGTTGAGATATAAGGGAGATGTATATTCAACCATAAAAACAAAAGTTGAATGTAATATTCTTCTTTATCTACCCGCCTCTATTAGGATTCATTATTCATTTGCCTTATTCATAATAAATCAAAACCTAAATGAAGAAGAAACAATTAGTACTGGATCGAATTCTTTCACAATATGATATTTCCCAAGAATGACTGACAGTGATCGACTTCTATTTTGTTCATTTATCTCAAGAATGACTGACAGTGATCGACTTCTATTTTGTTCATTTATCTCAAGAATGACTGACAGTGGTCGACTTCTATTTTGTTCATTTATCTCAAGAATGACTGACAGTGATCGACTTCTATTTTGTTCATTTATCTCAAGAATGACTGACAGTGATCGACTTCTATTTTGTTCATTTATCTCAAGAATGACTGACAGTGATCGACTTCTCTTTTGTTCATTTATCTTCCACGTCATCTTACGATACATTACCACGATGGATAAATTTCGTTACACCAGACAGGCATTAACTCTATTTCCTGGATTTATGGTCAACTTGAGTATAGAATCTCGCATGCCATTCGTGTAGAATCTCAAAGGCAATATAATCAAAATATAATTCCTATATGCAAATTGAAATATATACTATAACCTATCTAAAATCTCCGTCCAACAGATTGCCAGGAAGGAGGTTTCCCATAGGCTACCATAAATCGGGAAGAAAGAGATGTTTTTTTTATATAGACTTTACAACCCAGATAACATATGAAATCTTCTTTTTAATAAACTACTTTTATATCTTCCAATATATATATATATATATATATATATATATATATA
>NC_090732.1:145728332-145750832 GCF_036898095.1 Palaemon carinicauda
TACCCAAAATTTCTGTTCTTGTCTCTACATAAAATAAAATAACCAACCCACATCGTAATCCCATCCAATTACGAAGAAAGTGAACTATGGAAAGAGAACTGCTTAAACGTGAGACGGTTATCATTCTAATCACCAGGTTTATGAATTTACATATTTTGGGGACATATCTTCATGTTTATTTCCATATTCTTTCTAAGAAAAAGAAAAAAGTCTATTCCCAACAAGCTTCGTTACCGCTTTCACGAGCACTGAATTTTCTACTGATGTTATGTTTGGGTTAGTGGAGGTTACTTAGACCCCGAGTGCTGAATCATTACTGCCAACATATGTCTAGTCTTATGTCTGCTTATAAACTAAAATATTCCCTGAACTTCCGGTAGGCATTCACGTTTTAATTCACAAACAAGAAACAGTTCCGACTTATGGAAATGGGACCTCCTTCTTGGAATTTGGTAGTTGAATAGAGCACAGCTAGAAACGAAAAGAGCCGTTCCATTTGATGTTCGAGACACTCACTGCGTTTCTTCAATGTTTACCTTATCCCTCGGGTTGTCGTTGGAGGACTTAATGTCTTACGCTGCACTTGGGGCAAGATTCATTTCAAAATATTTCAGGTGTTGTTTCCAACAAGAAGGTTACCTTTTAGATTATGGCTCTTTGTTTGTTTGTATGTCAGTTTGTAATTTTTTTTTTTTTAATATTCTTGGAAGTATTGTGCTAGTTTTTGAGTTTTTGCGAAATATCTCCAAATGGGAGAAATGTTGATGTAACTTGGGTTTATTAACCTTTTTCCCGTGTTGCATACAAGAGGGAGCGTAAACCAAAAGCACCATTGTTGTAGAATTAAATAACGAAAATATATATTTTAATTACTTCTATAAGGAAGTTCTTACTAGAAAATATGCCTCTAAACCTGTAAAATTCAGTTCGGTCAATTTTGGTTGGTATCAGAATGAGTATTTTTTTTTACATTTTATATTAATTGTTGTTCTCTTACCAGTGGTCAGAAATGATAATTGTTCATCGGGAATCCAATGATAATTTCTACGATTCTATGTTGGAGTAATATGGCTAAAACCATGATATTTCTTTCACAGATTATCGATATATCTATTGAAATGATTAATGCAAGTATGCCTGCTTATACTATTATCCATATTGATTGCTAACATCCTAAGCAAATTTTAGAAAATGAAAGATATATTGATGAGTCAATACGTAGCAAATGTGGAATTTTTCTTATGATAGCTCTATTTACCTGGATCAGGACTCGGACCTACACCTCTGGATTAAAACGAAATTGACGAGGATAGATGCAATTATCATAATAAGAGTTTCCTTTTGGCTATCTATTCCAAAGGTAGGATGGATTCTATAGTAAATATTACCTAACGACTTAATGTGTAACATATATATATATATATATATATATATATATATATATATATATATATATATATATATATATATATATATATATATATATATATATACTGTATATATGTATATATATATACAGTATATATATATATATATATATATATATATATATATATATATATATTATATATACACATACATATATATATATTTATTTATATATATATATTTACATACATATACACGCAAACACAACCAAAGATATATGTATATACATATGTATATATATATATACATAAATATATATATATATATATATATATATATATATATATATATATATATATATATATATATATATATGCTTGTGTATCTAGAAACGATGACAGTTAACATGACGTAAGCATGAAAGAAAGTGAAAGGACTTGATTAGACTCGTTTTCAAGGTTAAACAGATACAAATATGTGGGTCTTCTCTTAATATTATTGAATGTATTATCTAGTGTTCCACAGGTCAGTTGCATTTTCAGATGATGCTCCTCTCTTTGCCTCAATTCTATATCTTGTATATAGACCTGTGGGTTCTGAATCCTTTAGTAGGAGTTTAGCTAATATTAGAGCGAATTATGGGGCACGAAGTTAAACCTTAATAAAACTCAAAATATGATTGTAAGTAGGTCGAGGACAGTAGCTCCTCAATAATCAGATCTCTTCATTGATAATTTTGATGTAACTATATACAACTTCTTTAAAAGTTTAGGTGTGATTCTTGTATGCAGATTTACTTTTGAGAAGCACATTCGGTCTGTTTCTCCTTCAATTGCACAAAAAAATATTCTTTTTGAGAAAATGGACTTTTCTGCAAAAATTTTTTTATTTCATCCATTCTACCTTGCTTTCAATATTATTCACCTGCATGGCCTTCAGCTGCTGAGTCTCCTCTTGGTTTGTTGGACAAAAACCTTTAGTCTATTAAATTTCGTATTCCTGATCTTGATACTAATCTCTGTCACCATCGGTCAGTCAGATCTTCATGTATATTGCGGAAGATTTTTCGTAATTCTGATCATCCTTTATATTCGGAATTTCCCAGATTGTACAATTATGCATTTAAAGTAGTAATAGGTATATAGTTAGTTCTAAAAGTTTTGCCTTCTCCGTCACAGTGCGCAGTATTCTAGAAGTTTTAATCCAGTTGTGGAACTTAAGAAGTTCAAACTTGCAGCGAATGTTTTCATGTGTAATATTGAACAGGCTGACATGAGTCTTAGTTTATACAAGACATATCTATTTCAAGGTTGTTACTGATGTTGATATATTTCATATTCTTTATTCGTTAGTTCTCAAATTTAGTTTATTTATTTTCTTCCCTCACTGGGCTATTTTTCCCCGTTGGAGCCCTTGTGCCTTTAGCAGTCTGCTTTTCTAACTACTGCTGTAGTTTATCTAATAATAATAATAATAATAATAATAATAATAATAATAATATATAAAGAATTATTTGTGCGAACAATCCTTCAGGTAGACAAATTCCCAGAAGTAATTGAATATTGAATATACATAATAGATTTAGTTGAATTATATTGTTGAAATGGTTTTCGTATGAGTGACATATGATGAAAGTTTTACTATCAACCATTGATAAAGATTTGATTAATCATTATCACGGAAAAAAAGAGTATAGTTACTACCGTATTCATTGCTATTAGTACCGCTGGCCGGTTTCTGACAAACTATTATAATCCAGCTAATTAGATTTCCTTCTTGACTCCCCCACCTAAACGAACTCTTTCATAATTGAAAATACACGAATAAAATTCATTATAATTCATGAGTTAGAAGGAAGGGGAAGTGAAGAGGAAAACATCATCTAAATGCTAATACTCCTCCGCTTCATCCTGGCTGTATTGGTGGCTGTAGAAGCCCTGGCCTACTTCGAAGTGAATGGAAGTACGGGAGAAGGACTGGAGTGTTTGCCAGGTTACTGCAAGTTTGATGAAATAAGTTCTCAATGGGGGATTTAGAGGATTTTATGAAGTAGCTATGGGTGGAATGGGTATGGGTGGAAAGAGTATTATAGGTGTATTACTGACAAGTTTAGGCAAATTTGTCTAAAATGCCATTTATCTCAAATATTTTGGCTAAAACCATTTGTCTTAAATGTAATTTATCTAAAATAATTTGCCTAAAACAGTTTGCCTAAAACCACTTGTCTAAAATGTAATTTATCTGAAATATTTTTCTAAAACAGTTAGTCTAAACCATTTGTCTAGAAGGAAATTTACCTAAAATAATTTGTCTAAAACAGTTTTCTAAAACAGTTTCTCTAAAACCCTTTCTTCAAAAAACGATTTATCTACGAACAAATTGTCTAAAATATAATTTGTCTAAAATTCATCTCTATTCGGCTCATTATATAAACATAATGTGGCACCACTTTTAGTGCTATACCTTCTAAGCCACTGAGGTCTTTGGTTTTCTTTATTTTTTGAGAATGTGTCTTTGAAGCTACGTCTAAAAATTTGTTACTATGGCAACTTCTTATCTGTTGTTATCGGCGGAAACATTTCTATCTATTGTTTTTCTTAGTAGATCTTTCTCATTTAAAAGAAGATGGCACGGAAACGTCCATTACTTATTTCTAACTAGTGTCCAATAACAACTATATTACTCAATTTGTCAATTGAAATACTCTTGCAAATGTTATTATTATTATTATTATTATTATTATTATTATTATTATTATTATTATTATTATTATTATTGCTAACACAGGAAAGAATTTGAGAGTAAAATATAGACATATGGTCTATATTGACATTACTAAGACCTTTGAAACTGCATTTTGGAAGCTCCTATGGAAGATATACGCAAAAATGTTGAGTTCGTACAAATCTTTTCATAATAGTACATCTCTTTCATCCTTACATAAAAGCAAATTTTTGCATTGCCGATTTTCTAGCCCCTTTTCTGTTCAAAAGGTTCATATTCTTAATAAAGACCTTATTAAAAAAAAAATTTAGAAACGAAGGCTTAGCCCCCGAAAAAGGCCGAATGGATGGTAGCCAGTTCAATTAGACAGTTACAGGGCCAGGCGAGAACGTCTATAAGCTAATTGATTGACCTATAATATGCTGATGCTGCTGTTATTTTGTTCCACACCTTGGAGTCAATGCATCATCCTATCATTAAATACCATATATTTGGCTTACATATAAATACAAGAAAAACCGAAGTCATCCTACAATAAACTAAACCAAATGAAAATGTGTCCATTTTCCCCACTGGTGATACAGAACTGCTAATGGTGTCATTTTTGTAATATCTTGGTAGAAATTTTACATCCTCCACTAATATCGACAGCAATTTGCCAGAGATAATAAACAGTGCATCATATGCTTTTGACATCCTGAAAACACAAAGAGTTTTCAGAATAAACATCTGGGAATGACTCAGAGCCTAGGTCTGTGAAGCTGTGCCTATCTCAACTCTCCTCTATGGTGCAGAGACCTAAACTGTATAAGCAATAAAGCTTAAGAACTGGAACCTTTTCTTATATCCTTTTGCAGGAGAATATGGGCATCAACTGCAAGCTAAAATTTCACGCACAGGAAAATTTTGAACAAGCAGCTCCCAAAACAAATAATATACATACTACTGCTACAAAACAGCCACGGAAAACCTGGTGCCTCGAAGAAGAGATACAAAGACCTAGTTACGTCAATTTTAAAGATACAAAGTTTCAACAAATAGCCTAGAATTTCTTGCTAGTAACTGTATGATCTATGGAATACCTGTTAACAATAGGGTCATGGGCCTGAAGCAGGTTCACTCATACCATCTCTCTTTAAAAAGGCAATAGAGACACACCAGACAAGAAGTCCTCACAGCCCTGACTCCTCATCCGATAAGTTAAACATTGAGACAAGGCATGTAAGTCAAGGATTGTCCTTGTGTACCATAATAATTCACAAAAACACACACGCAAAAAAAAAAAAAAAAAAAAAAAAAACTGCATATTCCTATTTTGCTCAAAAGAAGAGAATTTTATTGCTTGATTTTTTACTGTTAATAGAGGCACACAAAGTAACATCACAAATCTATACTCCTGATAATTAAATTTTTAGTGATAGTATGAGTAGGACAGGGATGTGAAAAACGGTCCTTTGCTCACATAAATTGTTTATATAGTTTAATAAGAAATGAGAGAGTAAGAAATATGCAGATATGCTGAGGTAGTAAAGAGCTTAACATAAGTGAAAGTGTGCATCATTTTATTTCAAGATGGTTCAGGCATGCGGAAAGATTTGACAGCAAGATGTCATAAATACCATTCAGAAATACTACGAAGAATGAGGCGAGAAATGGCTCAAAGGATTTGTTAGATGGTGTGAAACTCATACTGGAGAGGGAGAGTTTTGATATTAAAAACAAGAATCGTGTAGGATAAGGTTGTATAATACAGCGTGGGTAGGAAAATATGACGCACAGCAATTATTTCTCTCTTACTGCAAAGGCGGATCAACTATGATTCAGCTGTCAAACAACGAATGTGGCAGTTAATCGTGTTGTTTTTAGGTAAAACTACCCTCTGTTAGGAGGAATGCCTAATGTTGAATATATATATATATATATATATATATATATATATATATATATATATATATATATATATATATATATATATATATATGTACACACACACACATATATATAAATTCATTTCTTACTGTTGTATACTAGTTGCCCTCGTTTACAGTATTCGGAAGCGAACAGAAGAGCAAGTATCAAGTTACATAAAACTCTAAGGGTAAAATTGCTTTGTTTTGCAGGTAAAAGTAAAGAAAACGAAGCCAATCGTCTGACTCGCCGACGTCTGCATCAAAGATAAAAGGTATTTCCGATATGGAATGTCATCCCAAATCTGGAAGGTGTTAGAGAGACAATTTCAGTCTCATGATAGTTTTGTTTTCGGTGACAGCGAAATTCCATTCTTCTTTTTGTTGCATGATTGATTGACTGATGTGATTATCAAAACAGATACCCAAACTGAAGTGTTGGTGGTAATTTGTAGATATCGAAGAAGTATTCAATTAAGGTAAATAACTTTTCAGTGTCACATTTGTGTAAGTGTCACAATTCCTGTTACTACTATGAAAGTGTTCGTATAATTATTGTTATTATTAATACAAGCTCAGCTACAATCATAATTAGAAATACACTATGCTACAAGCCCAAGGGCTCAAACATGGAAAATAGCCTAGCGAGGGAGGTTATAAGGAAATAGATAAATTATATATGAGAAGTAATAGTAAAAAGTAAAAAATGTATTTAAAATCAGGAATAACGTTAAAATAGGTCTGTCGTATATGAATAAGGAAGAGAGAATCATTTCAACCTGGTCAACATAAAAACATCTTGTACTAGATTAGTAATTATACAGAATTAGTAATAACCATAATTAATCAGCAGAAATCAAACTTTGAAACTCTTAAACATTTCTGAGAATCTACGGTATTTAATTCTACTATTCTCTCGAACTTGGAAATAGGGCAAGCCATTATTACGTGCACGAAGCAGATTGCTCAATTTGACATTAGTTTAATTACGCTTAGTGAAAAATTTGTACTTAAATGGACTATATAATTTGTATCCGATACCAGTTACTCTTTATTGTTTCACATAATATTGTAGGGTTTCTTCTACAGGAAGCAGATTTCAAATTTCAGTATGAAAATTTCCTATTCATGAGTACAATGCAAAGCAGTAAACCCCATATATATATATATATATATATATATATATATATATATATATATATATATATATATATATATATATATATATATATATATATATATATATATATATATGTGTGTGTGTGTGTGTGTGTGTATACACACACACACACACACACACACACACACACACACACACACACACATATATATATATATATATATATATATATATATATATATATATATATATATATATGTGTGTGTGTGTGTGTGTGTGTGTGTGTGTGTCTGTGGGTGGGTTTGAGTGTCTATGTGGGTTTGTGTTAAATCGAAGCATTTATTTACGATGACATAGTAACACTAAACTGACAGACAAACACACTAACACATATATACATAAAACATCATCTTAAAAATATATGTAAGGCTTTCATCAATTTTTCATATCCTTCCAAGTAAAAGCACTTTGCTAAATATAAACAATCTCATCAAAGAGAACTAATCTGTACATTGTTCTATGCTTGCCTGTTTAAAACGGACCCTGTCTCGGATGTTTATTTTCTCTTTGCTTTGCTAAACTGTTTGCCTGTGATGATTCCAGGAAATACGAAGGTGATTGAATTTGTTACGCTTTTGAAAACTATATACTTTCTTTGTCCTCATTTTCTCTAAAGATTATTGCAATTAACTCTTTTCATTTCTGAGGAATACAAAACTCGAGGAGAAAAACTGCAAAACTATGAACTGTATTTTTCCCCCAATAAATTTTTTTTTAGGACTCTATTTGATAATGTTTTCCCAGAATTAAATGCGACGATGCATTATTTAGGAAATCTGGCAAAAATCCTCTTCCGCGAACAAATTAATTAACTTCACGTGTCCTCCCTTTCTCTATTGTGTGTGTGTGTGTTTTTGTGCATAATGTTGTCAGTAAGACAAAAGTGATAGTTACAATAACATTTTTAATTTCTTCCTTCGTACACAACTACATATTTTATGCTTAACACCTATCAAGTGTCATGGTTTTTCCTGTCTGTCGTTTTGTTTTCTGTGATGAATTTTCATTTCAATTTATATTGCCATCTACTCATTTTTGGTATATTACGTAATTCCATGGCCCTATAATTACCACAGGCTACTTTATCACCTTAAACTTATACACTTACTGTTTTTGCCTCACATATTCTTTAGAAACTTTACCATCTTATAGAAATACAGTGGCTTGCTAAACAACCTAATCACTGTACAACACAATCTCTTTTATATTTCCATCTTGAGATGTCAAGAATGACATATAAATATTTAGATAGATATGCACACAAATGCACACGCACAAACACACAGATTCAACCCTATCCCTTTCCTAACTACAACCCGCTGGTTCGGCAATGGTTTCTGGGTGTACCCCTCGGGGTACCCCTCTCAACAGGGTATGACTATTTTCTCTTCCACCTGAGGGTGACAGGAAATATATAGATATACATATCTATCTATCTATCTATCTATCTATCTATATATATATATATATATATATATATATATATATATATATATATATATATATATATATATATATATATATATATATATATATATATATATATTATCTCTCTCTATTATATATATATATATATATATATATATATATATATATATATATATATATATATATATATATATTTATTTATTAGATGGAGAAGATTTTTTTCAATATTCTAATAGGCCTTCCTGCATCCTTACTTATATAACCATTAAAAAATTTGCATAGACTCTTACATGCCGCAGAAAAATGGTCTCACAATCTTCACTTCGTCGAATCTTTCTATATATATCACAAAATACAAAAACCCTTTGGCCATTAACCATTCTCTCTGCATGCACTTAAGTATATACAACTTCCTCATCTCCTGCAAGTAGTTTTAACTTTCAACAGTTTTATAAAACATGCTATGTCTACATTCACTTCGTTAAACTTCCCCGAAATAATCTTATACTGTGTTCATGTATATTGCTGAGATTTTATTTTTTAATTATTCCTTATAAGAATTGGGAAGGATTTTTTCTATTCCATAAAATTTTCGATATTGTGTTTTTCCTTTGTTTCAACATAATGTAAAACGAGGATTCAAGAATATGTTCATATCACTGATTACTTTTGGTTTATTGCTATCTTCATATCAAAACGTTATCATTATCTTCTCTTATAACCAAAAATTTTCCATAATGTAGTGCTTTAACCCTTTTCGTTATCATTATGTTTCTTTTTCTCAATTCTTTAAATTGTAATTTTCTATTCTATATTTCTCAATATTGCTCTGATGGTTTTATAATAGATATCTCTAATTAAAAAAATTCTCTCTTATTCTATCTTTTTCTTACTTCTCATCATTTTTTTCTCATTATCTTTATTTTATTTTACGAAACCATTGAGCCTCTTCACCCTAGATTATATATTCGGCAGAAAATAAATTCCCTCTCCTGCAAATTGAGAGATGTCATCACAACGTCATTCATGCCATGATGTCCCTCCCCGACACCTCAATGAATATGTTAATGTTGATCTTGAATAATTATGAACCAGTTTTGACTAACATCATGTCTTGCCAAACATCTACTCGAGGATGGAGGTCGGCTCATGCCTTCATTGAAGCAATTCACATGGCTTTAAAATATGGATCTCTCTCTCTCTCTCTCTCTCTCTCTCTCTCTCTCTCTCTCTCTCTCTCTCTCTCTCTCTCTCTCTCTCTCTCTCTCTCTCTCTTACAAACAAACATAACATACTCACAAACACACAAAAACGTTTGCATACATAACCCACACACACATGTACTGTAAACACACACACACACACTTATCATATATATATATATGTATATATATATATATATATATATATATATACATATATACATATATATATTTATATATATAGATATATAGATATATATATATATATATATATATATATATATATATATATATATATATATGCTATCCCTACACAGGTGTATATATATATATATATATATATATATATATATATATATATATATATATATATATATATATACATATATATATATATATATGTATATATATATATATATATATATATATATATATATATATATATATATATATATATATATATATGCTATCCCTACACAGGTGTATATATATATATATATATATATATATATATATATATATATATATATATATATATATATACACACACACACACACACACACACACACAATTATGAGACCCTTAAAAGTTTAGCTTCTTTTTAAAGAAATAGAAAATAAAGGATCAACGGAAAACAGAGCTTAGATATAGGTTTTTATCTTTGGTATAATTAATTAATAATGTCTCCAAAATATTTCTTACGATAAATTCATTAACATGGATCATTGTTGTCCTTCGACCAGTTAATCCTGTACCCAGAGTTAAGCCAATGGGCATGCAAGACATTATTAATGTACCATTTTGCAATTGCATTTTTATGCTCTTTGGTTCTTATAGATAATTGTTTTTAAATTCTTAGATAACATAAGATTAATGAAATTCTGAACACTGAATGCGATAGATTAAAAAATTTTGAGGGCTGCATTCAATTAATGTATTTTTGATGTGAAGTTACAGTTAAACGCTATCCAAATACCAAGTTTTTTTATCCAAAATATAGATGCCATCTAGAAAACATTCATGCAATGGTAAACAGAATATCTTATTTGCTTGGCCTTATTCAAATATTTAGTTTAGCACAGATTAGTGTCATTTTTTTCAATTTTGATAGCATATTATTATGTACCGAGGACTAATTATTAGTCCCCTCAGATAAAAAGAAGAAAATTCAAATGACTTTATTTGTCACTTAGTACAATCTACACAGAAAGCTTAAAACAATGTATTGAACCTTCTGTACACTGTGTCATTTGCTCCTATCTTTCTCTCATTCCTGTTTTTTTTTTTTATATTTAGTTCTTACCTTTCCAATACGTCTTTCACGCTATCCATTGAAGCCTTTTTTATTCCTTACTTTCTTTGTAACTGATAACTTTCGACTTGACGGAACCCCTTCATTCTTTTACCACTTCTAATCAATGATAGTCCTCTTACACATATATACTACATGAACAGTTAATTTTAATATCTTTATTATTTTCTTTCAATTATAATCAATCTCCACACTTTAAGTGCCGTAAAGGTCAGTTGGTTCGACAATTCCTTCATCCTAACTTGGCTTTCTGTGATTTATATCCTCTCTCATCTTTCCCTCATCTGTTATACTGTATATACTCCCAAATACTTATACAAATCGGTCACTTCTATTTTTTTCACTATTCTTATTAACATACATTGCTTGATTTTCTTTCTTTCCATATCCCTTCAAATTACTCTCAACTTTCTCCTCTTTCAAACACTTTTAAACTCATTATTTTTTTTTTCTTTGCCGTCTCCAATTATCGAAGCATCGCGTGCAAAAATCAACCCTTCCACGATTTAATCTTAATATATCTTCTTATCGAAGAGTTTTGCAATTACTTCTGATATCATTTAAATAATCTATCACATCTATCCTTACATGTAGATATTCATCTACAATACAGATCGATGTAACATCACTTTTCTCAGGCCCAGAGATTTCTGCCCATACGTTCTAACATTCGCTTTACTTCCATCATAAATACATTTTGCTCTCAACAATTTCTACATGTTATTCATTCCCAACATCATCTCTCTCTCTCTCTCTCTCTCTCTCTCTCTCTCTCTCTCTCTCTCTCTCTCTCTCTCTCTTCTTTATGAGGTAATGTTGGAAATCCCAGGCTTACATAGGTGAGGACTACGAAGCGTGATGTAGATGGTGAATGGAGAAGTATTGATTTAAAAGCTCAAGATAGAGACGATTGGCGAAATCTAACCGAGGCCGTTTGCGTCAACAGGGGAAGGAGGAGACTATTATGATGATGATGATGATGATGATGATGATGATGATGAGGATGAATGTTGAGGATACCCAGCTCTCATAATGTGGAACCCATATTCGATACTGAAGTAAGACAGAAGGGGCCGGGTGAGTGCTTTGAGTAAAATCTAGTATGCCTCTATTGACCAAAGTCGGGAATCGTATACCTGTTTATTAGTTGACTTCCATATTAGCAGATAAAGTGGAAAGAGAGAGAGAGAGAGAGAGAGGGAGAGAGAGAGAGAGAGAGAGAGAGAGAGAGAGAGAGAGAGAGAGAGAGAGAGAGAGAGAGAGAGAGAGAGAGAGAGAGAGAGAGAAAGTAAAATATGCACCATTATAACCAGTGGATATCGAGGAGGTCATCCTCTTCTTGTCGGTAGAAAATTCCTCTCTAGATAGACTCTGTGTTTTATGGATATCTATCTATCTATCTATTTATCTATCTATTGGCTTATAGCATCTTGCTTTCACAACTAGGGTTGTAGCTTGGCTAATAATAATAATAATAATAATAATAATAATAATAACTATCTATATACAAGCAGCCACACACACACACACACACACACATATATATATATATATATATATATATATATATATATATATATATATATATATATATATATATATATATATATATATATATATATATGTATATATATATATATATATATATATATATATATATATATATATATATATATATATATATGTGTGTGTGTGTGAGTGTTTGTGTTTTGTAATTTATATTATTTAACCCAAAAACATTAAAGCAAAGGAAAAATTAAGTAAGTTCAAGAACCTGCTGTCTGCAAATCTTTAGGTTAACTTTTGCGAGTCTTGCCAATTACTTCTTACCCACAGCTAAAACGAGTTACTTTCAAGTCATAACCAACTTCAGTAAAAGTTTACATTTTTTTTCAGAGTGGCGTCTTGGCTCATGTCCCGAAATTTTGAAGTTTACTTTCCGTGACCAAAATATTAACAGCCTTTTAGGAGCCTTACCACTTTGGCGCATCACTTAAAAAAACATTTCTTCTAACTTATACTCTTGCGTTTCTACGTATATCATATATTTTTTTTTATTTGCTTTTCATTTATGCGCTTATGTTATTCATACATTTTGGATTATTATTATTATTATTATTATTATTATTATTATTATTATTATTATTATTATTATTATTATTATTATTATTATTATTAACAGGACTTCAGAGTTAAATTTCTCGACGCTTTTAGAGCACGCCTTATGCATTTTTTTTTCTTTTTAAATTAGAAGTATGAATTGGAGAACAGAGTAAAACAAGTTGAATACTTTGGTGAGAAGCTTGCTTCACAGGTCCTTCCTTGGTGTTTTAGTGTATCTACATATTATTTTTTTCTTATTTTGAAGGAGATTAGGAGGAAATGACTTTTTTCAAAGAAAGAAAACATATATTACAGCGAAAATATTAACTTATTAATTTATTTCTTGTGCTTTTTTATCAATAAAAAGTTAGTCTTCTAATTCTGAACGAAAAAAAAAATATTTTGGTAGCTATAAAACTTATTACTAATTCCTTTTGCGTTATGAATATGATAGGAGAAATTCTATAAATCTTACAGTAGGATATCATACGTTTAAAGACGCGCATGCTCTTTCAATATCAAAACAACGCATTTTCTAGTAAAAACATTGAAGTCAGACTTACAGGAACTAAATAAATCACCATGATGATGGATTCATAAGTGTGACAAAACATATAAAGT
Source organism: Palaemon carinicauda (assembly GCF_036898095.1). Lineage (NCBI taxonomy): Eukaryota > Metazoa > Arthropoda > Malacostraca > Decapoda > Palaemonidae > Palaemon > Palaemon carinicauda. Next base: position 145,742,179 of record NC_090732.1, read on the forward strand.
CCATCTACACGACTAACGGCTTTTGACATTTTCGCTCAGTCCTGTTTTTGTTCCCACTAGACTTCTAAAATCTGTGTTTAAGTGTCAGTTATGGTTTAATAAATCCATGGACTGTCACCAGGTACAATTATTTGGTGACCACCTTTCCAAATACTGACCAAACGTAACACTGGATTCAGTGCGATCATAAAGTTGCCCTCGGAAATTTCCTTCTATTTTTCAGAAATACATCTTGAGTAGATGTGTAATGAATGTCTGACAAATTTTGTCCGAAGCAAATGGTAAATTCTTCATGTATAAAATTCTCAAATTATTACACTATCATGTTTTTTTTTTCTTTTTTAAAGGCATGAATATGAACTGGCAGCCTTTAATGGTAGAAAATTTATGAAAAAATTAAGCTTCAAATAAAAATCAATATTTTCATGGAAATATGTGTAAGATATACTAATCTTAACATGAATGACCAAAGCCATTTCAAATTGATTTGGAATTAAAATCTCCAAGTGTGTTACCTACACATCTATTTTGAACATGTAGGCCAACAGCCGCTAGAGAGAGTATTAAAAATGAGTAAGAAACAGTTTTTTGTTCTGTTTTCTTTTATCTATTCGATGGTATGTTCCGTATGTTCACTTATTTATTCATGGATGTTAGCGGTGGAAAGTCCCACATGTGACAAATGTTTCAGGAAGAGTTTTAGGAATATACTTTTCTAATAGTACTATAGTAGTTCTAATGGTACGCTCAATACATCACACCGTACATTGTATTTTATCACAGTTTTCTCGCTCAGTTAAGCCAATTGGTGCAATGTTTTTCCTTTCTACCCAACTCTTGACACTCGAAATAGTATTTGAAGAAGGCTGAGACATCTTGAAGGATGCACACAAAAAAACAGCTATAACTGGGGACAAAACAAAAGGCGTTATGGCTACTAGTAGAGGAATGATGCGGGCGGACCTGACGTCACGCAGCTGCGAGTATCGTAACATGACGAAGGGAGAGTATCTTTGGAACGGCACCTCAGTTAGCTCCCACATTCACTCGCCACATCTCCCCCTCGAAGCGTAAACGCTAGGTGGGGTGCAGATGGCCATGTGACGTGTTAATGCATGCGTCCCCTGTTGATATACGATATTCTAAAGGGTTAACCCTTAGAATACTCGCTCCAGAAGTTAGAATTCTGTGAAAAACTTTAGTTTAATTCTCTGGGAATATTTTAGTAGTTATATATATCCAAAGGAAGCTACTGAAGGAACCTTCCATCAGGACGACATGGCCATCTCACCCTAAAATAGATTTTTCGCTTCGCTCAAAATCCGTTTTATAGGTTGGATATAAATGACTTTAGTTAGTCTGTAACAACAGCTGATAACACTGAGCAGTTAGCTTCTATTGATTAGTAATGAATGACTTAAGTTAGCATATAAAAACAGTTATTGAAAAAGACCAGATGGCTTTTAAATATTACTGATTCATGAGTAGTGAGGCATGATTTAAATTACTGACTCTCCAACAACAGCTGATGAAAAAAGCAGATAGTTTTTATAAATTGGTATTGAATATCTTAAGTTAGTCTTTACAACTGCTAGTGGGAAAAAGCTGATTTATTTTATAGATTGATAATGGTCGACTTAAGATAGCCTGTAACAACAGCTGATGAAACAGAGCAGATAGCTTTTATAGATTGATAATAGATATCTTTAGTTAGTCTGAAACAGCACTTGAAAAGAAAAAGCAGATAGCTATTATAATTCAATAATTAATAACTCAAGTTTGCGTGCAACAACAGCTGGTGGAAAAAGCAGATAGCTTTTATATATTGATTATGAAAATCTTAAAGGTAGTCTGTAAAAATAGCTAATGAGAAAAAGAAAATATCATCCCCACAAAAAGGAAAAAAAAATTCTATATCCTGATCATTATATTTTGACATTTTTCCTGTTATGTTTCTTATTGATTTTATACTAGCACACAAACCTACACACACTCACACGCACACATACAGATTTAACCCTTCCCACCCCCTCTCCTAAATACAACCGGTTGGTTTGGCAATTTGTGGGAGTGTGTGGTTTCCGAGTGTTCCATCAGGGGGACCCCCTCTCCCATTGATAAAACTATTCCCCCTCCCACTTGACCGTGACAGAATATATATATATATATATATATATATATATATATATATATATATATATATATATATATTTGTATCTATATATATGTGTGTATATATATAAATATATATATATACACACACACATTATATATATATATATATATATATATATATATATATATATATATATATATATATATATATATATATATATATATATATATATACACACACACACACATATATATATATATATATATATATATATATATATATATATATATATATATATATATATATACATACAGTATATATAATATAGACACGGTCTCTTATTATATTAGGGGGATATATATCTTTAACAAATGTTATGAGAAATCGAAAGAGACGATCATGATTCCTTATTCCAAAAATATGAATTGGGATTCTCTTCTAGAACGATGACATCTCACCTCTTAAAAAGTGGCTGGTCAAATAATTCAAGAGAAGTAGAGAATTTCATATGTAATTCACTGGACAATCGCTTTTAGGGGCAAACCTATTAAGAATTCAATTACATATTATTACTTCTTTTAAACTTTTAAATTGTTGTATCTTTCTCATAGTTCTTTTCGAATGTTCATGTCTTTCCCTCCTGTTTTGTTCAATTTCCATTCACTGTACGTTATTCTTCTTTAGTTGCTTTTAACGTCTTCAAATTTTCTTTTTTGATTGATCTTTTTTCATGATCTATTTATTACATTGTATTGATTATAATCTTCTAATGGTCTCTTGTAATGGTCACAGCATGGTTATTGCCAAATTAATACCTTGTTAACTTCTCAGTTTATCATCATGATTATATCTGTCAATGAGAACTTCGTTCTTGATTTTTTATTTTCGGTCATATCCACCATAATCGTTTTCTCTTTAAGACTTTAATTTCTTCTTTCCACAATGGTTCTGCCTATTTTTCTTGTTGGAACCTTTGGACTTAATAGCATCTTGCTTAACAAACTAGAGTTGTAGCTCAGCTAGTAAATATAATTCGAGACGGGGGAGAGTTGGAGGTCAGAAGTTCGAAGCACGGGGAGTTTCGAAGTTCTATACAGATCTACCATTTGAATAATCTGCATCCATTGCCTGGCCTTCCCAATGCCTATCTTGGGTGGAGATGGGGCTGGGTCCCTGATTATATGCATATATAGTTTTCTTCCAGGACAATGCCCTGTCCCTTGCTTCTGCCAATGATAAAATACAAAGTAAAGTTTTCCTCTAAACCAGTTCCTCTCTTTTGTGGGGGAAAACATATTCTATGGCTTATGGTTGTCATAGACAAGGGGCCGAAGAATGCCCTAGAGACTATTCATATAACAAATGATCGCATTCGCAATCTCAATCCAAGCTAAACCCTGGGAAGGATAATGACTATAGATTACTAAGAAAGTAGACCTAAAGGCCCTACATAATCCCCCTATTTAGCTCACAGGGACGGCGAGGTTGTACACACGGAAAGGTTTTTTTCTGGCTGCTCGAACCCCCGACAAACGAATCGTGAGTCAGAGACGTTATCCACTCGGCTACCATTATTTGTCATTATAGTCAGTCAACCTTAAAATCTCGTCCATCTTTCTCCTTTCCTATCATGGCCAAACATCACGCTCCCTTCTTCTTCTGTTGATTGCCTGGAGCTTTCCTCCGGACGGGGGCTCTTTGACAAAATCTCATGGCCCCCAAACCACGCTCCCTTTGTTGCCTTTGTTACTGGACTTTATCTCCTTTCGTTCTCCCACCTTTTTAGCCAAATATTTGTTTCACGTGATGCACGTTACTGTTACACCCCCATAAATCAATCATATCTATGAAATCTGTCTCTATAAAACATACATCTGTCACAACGGCCGCTCAAACATTTATCCATTGAATGAATTGAAGCTATATCCATAAAATATACATTTGCCGCGACCATCCTTCAAAGGTCTATCTACTAAATCTTTGAAATGCTGTCAACAAAGCATAAATCTATCACATCCCCCCTTCAAACATGAATCTGTCACAATGGCCAACCAAACATTTGTCTGCAAAATCTTTAAAAGCAAAACATCTAGAGCTTTCGTCCGGAGAGACTTGTTTCTAAATTCTCTACTGTGAGCGCATTTACCTGCAGGCACCTCATACGAGCATGCATTTGTTATACCTCCACGTTGTTAATCGAGAGATGATAGGTAATCTGGTATTTTGAGCTCTGTCATTATTATTTCGAATGCTCTTCGACTCTCTCGTTGAAGCGGCTTTGCTCCTTCAATAGTCCGAAGGGAAAGTTCTCTTCCCCCTGTTGAACTTCATCGTCTATCCGGCATTAGCTTGTTCGTCTCCTGAATATTCGGGAGCTTATTAGAGACCCCTCCACTTCTGGAAATACCTTAAACACAGTTTGAGATTATTTGTTGTCTTCTCCCATATATGCTCTGCATATCAAAGTAGGGGAAATTTCTTAAATACACAGGCGTATATATACACATATACTGTATATATTTTATATATACAGTAATATATATATATATATATATATATATATATATATATATATATATATATATATATATATATATATATATATATATATATGTGTGTGTGTGTGTGTGTGTGTGTTTATAATATGTTTATATATATGGATGTACATACATACACACACACACACATCTATATATATATATATATATATATATACATATATATATATATATATATATATATATATATATATATATATATATATATATATATATACACACACACATTTAGAACAGTATATATGCATAGAGTGTATATATACGAATGTATATATTAACATATATATATGTATATATTTACGTATATATAATTTATATATATATATATATATATATATATATATATATATATATATATATATATATATATATATATATATATATTTACGTACACACACATTATATATATATATATATATATATATATATATATATATATATATATATATATTTACGTATACACACATTTATATATATATACATATATATATATATATATATATATATATATATATATATATATATATATATATTTATATGTATGTATATATATACATACATATATATATATATATATATATATATATATATATATATGTATGTATATATATATACATACATATATATATATATATATATATATATATATATATATATATATATATATATATATATATATATATATATATATATACATTCACCATCAAGAAGGTTACCCTAACTGAGTAGATTTAGAAAAGAACAACACTATAGGCACTACTACATTCATGCTTTAACTTTAACCATTCACCATTCATCTCAGTCTTGCACGTACTTTAGTGCATCCTGGATATCAAAGATCTTACTTGCCAGTACATCTTTCGTCCCTATCCACTCATTTTTAGGCGTTCCTCTCTTACCACTTCCTAAAACCTCTGACTAGCACGTTGTTACCCATTCTTCCTACATGGCAAGACCACCTTATAGTACAGAAGTCTACACTTTTGCATTTTCATTATTATCATTATTTTTATAGGTAAACCACATTCCTATTTGGAAAGGCAGGATGCAATAAGCCTAAGGTCTCCAACAGGAAAAGATAGACCAGTGAGGAAAGGAGATAAGGAAATAAATAAATTATATGAGAGGTAATGAATAATGATTATAAAATATCTTAAGATCAGAAAAAAGGTTAAAATAGCTCTGTCATATATAAACTATAAATACAAACGTATGTCAGGCTGTTCAACTAAAAATCTCAGCAACTTTGAACTTCTGAAGTTCATCTAACAATCTGGCAACAGGTGGAATAATAGTTCTAGAATACTGTGTAGTATTGAGCCTTATGATGAAGAGGGAATTAACTGCATACCTTTGTTAACCCTTTTCACCACTTCTACATGCCTCCAGAGTATTCTCGATATTGCATTTGCTGTCCCATTCTTACTTGTATCAATTCTCCTCAAACACAATATAAAAGCCCAATAATCCCTTTATAAATCCCAACCCAACATTGGGTTCGACTATAAGTCAAGTCTCTCACTAATACTTTGCACAGAACCTAATACCTTTCTTTTAAAGACACTCCATTTCGAAATACTTTTCAACTTCAAAAGTTTCCCAAAACTCCATCTCCCTCCTAAGATCATCCTCAACATATTATTGACTATAGGATTTAGTGTGAGTTGACTGGCTAAACGATGAACCCCAGACCATCAAATGCTTGAAGTAGGGAAGGACAAGGTCATTATATACACGATATCGCGTATGACAACAATAATAATGATGAAAATAATGGTCATGAAAATTATAATAAAAAGAATGATATCGATAACTGAGAATATAATAATAATAATAATAATAATAATAATAATAATAATAATAATGAAAGGAACATTTGGCATCATTCGAACCATTGATGCCATTCGCACTCATAGTTTCAAATATTCGAATGATGTCTCCCGTTAGCAAGTCATTCTTAAGACAATGAATACACCATCTCTTCATTCATATAATTCCTTCCTTACTTAAATTCCCCCTCTAAAGAAAATATTCCCAAAATATCTTTTTTCTAAAACGTGACCCTCCGTCTGTTTCTCACACCAGGTCCAATTCCAACCAGCAGTCTCTCTATCCCTGTAGACGTGTCTGTGTGTGCGTATGTGTATGTATATGAGTTCTGATGGCAGAAATTCTGTGAGAGTTTTTCTTCGCCCTCTCTTTGTCCAAATATACTCCGAGATTAAAAAGGAATGCACTTTTGGTAGCCCGAGCCGCAAAAGAGTGCCGTGTGCTCCAGGATGACTCTACAATACTTTTATATTCATTCTTTTATTCGGGACACTTAATTACGATTTTCAGCAAAGATGTTTGTTTTCTAACTCACTCTATCATTTACTTACATGTTTAGATATGGCCTTTCATATTCGTTAAGAATGCACTGATTATGATTTTTCACTTCATAATTTTCTTATTTCTTTTATATAACAAGAACTGATTATTTGATTTCATTTAGAGATTCACAAAATTATTCTTAGAAATATTACATTCTATGAAAACAAATGCATGAATTTTATCATTTCTAAATGAAAAACAAAGTTAATATAAATTCTTAACGCATATATATAGTAAAATCAAGTTCCAGTATTTTTTCCAAGTTCATATATTCCTGTTACTTTCCTTTTGATACGTTCTGAAGCAAAAAACCAGGTAATGTTTTTTTTTTTTTTTATTAGTTTGAAAAAGCCTTCATCAAGGAGAGTAGTCATTGAGACCACTGATATTATGTTACTGAGAGGAAGAAACGAAGAAAAATGTGAATTTATTTAATCATGCATTGCTGCAGTTATAAATGTATCCTTTCGTCAATTCTTTATATCTGTTCTTCGTTTCCTATGATTCTTTCTTCTTCCTTTGCTTATTGTAAAAATTCAGAATATACAGTATACATTTCTTTGAACTACGCGTTATTCATTATTGCATATAGTTATGTAACTCATTTTTTTCTCATCGATTACTTGTCTTTTTCATTTGTATGGAGATTCATTTAAGGATTTTTCAATTCATGTTGATAAAACTCATTTTACATGATAATATTATCATACTGAATCATTTATGGCAGATCAATAATTCATCTTATACATAATAAAATCTGATTTGATTCAATTGCTTTAAAAAGGATATGTTCACTCTTGTGAATGTTCAAGCTAAAACATGAATTCATCAAAATTCAGGCGAATTTCAGAGAGAAACAAAAGCTTACTCAATATTTCCGTATCCTCCTGTGTTATTATCTTAGGTGGATAACCTTTTGGTTATTCTCGTCTAACTTTGTACCCTTTGCTTGGCTGTGCTGACCTTCAAGGTAATGACTGCCTTCACCCTTTGGTAATTGCAGGTTTTAATCACAGAGGAGTCTTAAATTCATGCCAGTGTTGGTAGCTGTTGAAGGTAAAGTTCTTTGATTCCTGCTCAAAATGGTTCGTTTTTAAACTGTTTACTGATTTATAAGTTTCCCCTGACTACATAAGTTGGCAAATAAGATTATTTTTCCAATATATCCAATCTTTTACTGGAGACCAGACTTATTTTTACGTGTGTTTTTTAATCTCACAATCTTTATAAAGTTTCACAAAGTAATCATCGAGAAATGATGGCCCGGATGATTTTTAGTTGATGGAAGAAACAATACGGTATTTTATTACTAATGACTTTTTGTTTGTTTTTCGTTCAGTGCTCAATGATAACAGAAAAGGAAAAAAATATTTCAGTAAATTTCTGGGAGGCAATTTTTCCCCGTACTTTTCTCTCTTCTTTTTCTACGACTCAATAATCAATGATACAGGAGTAAAATCTCTCTCTCTCTCTCTCTCTCTCTCTCTCTCTCTCTCTCTCTCTCTCTCTCTCTCTCTCTCTCTCTCTCTCTCCAATGAATAAAATAAAAAGACACTGGGTTTTATGATCCTTTTAGTAATAAATAATAATTCAAATTTCCATGTTTT
>NC_090732.1:145758332-145765832 GCF_036898095.1 Palaemon carinicauda
TTAATCAAATAGACAAATGATTTATCATTTTACTGAATCTTTCTCTACTTGATCTAAATTATTATCAGGTTGGTAGTTCTTACGAAATTGTGAAATATATATAGATTTAGGAATCAGGACTAATCAACTCTTTTTCTAAATATCAACATATAATATATTCCTATTCTCATGTTTGTTAATAATAATTTTGGTAAGAAAAATACAGCCAGTGAATGTTAAGCATAATGCATAATTTAGATGATACAGCTAGGATTCATATATAGGAATCTATCAATAAAAAAATGTGATCTCAAATATTCATATGAATTAGATTTTGGTAACCTTTTGTTTACAGTTAACCCACAGAAATAAATGAGTTGAAAGGTGACGCTGATTGATAATCAATTTTTATATTTATCTATTTTTTTTTCTCTGATATAATAAGCTGGTATCAAGAACGCGAACACTTTCTAGAATCTAGAAATTATTGTAAAGATTACCGCTTTTAACAATAAATTGTAATAAATGGTATTCTAAAAACGTAACCTAAGGTTAAATGCTTATGAGAAAAATGAAAAAGTTTCCAAGTCATAGTATACACTGATAAAAATTCTTCGTAAAAAAACGGTAAAAATCCCAGCATAAATGTTGTCAGGCATTTACCCTTTTAAAAACGGATATATTGACGTTAACGAATAATATTACGGTCGCCCGTATTTACTGAAATAAGGTTGAGAACAGTGTATTTTTACTGAGAATTTCCGATAAAAAATATGGTTACTTTTAACAGTGTACGCGTACTAAGAAGAGATGATCAGCCTTCTAGCTAGATCACTTTTATCAATGAGTTGTTATTTTGTCTGATCGCTTTTCAAAATTTTAAAATAGCCTACGTATTTTGAAATTTCTAGAGATCATACTTTGCACTTACATATTTTCCTTCGAATTTACTTGAATAGTATGTTACAAAGGTTAATAAATATTCTATAAAAAAATGAATTAAATCCCCCCCCCCCCTTTCTTTTTTAAAGCGGAAAAAAATCTACTTACTCGACTGAAATCGACATGGAATCCGAATTTGATAGTGGTCTTTGAACTTGTCACACCCCATTTTAAGGACATGAATCCTTTAGCACCTTCTTCGACGCCCACGTCAAACACAAAGTTCTTTTTCACGGTAGCGAAGGTCGACCCCTCCGAAGCATTCTGTTTCGAGAAATCAACATACATATTTAGAATTTTAGAAAGTACAATCCATGATTCAAATTCATGAAGTTTTAAGTTTATATTAATGATAATAATAATGTCAATGATAATAGTTTCAATTTTAATGATAATAATTTTATTAATTAAAATAATAATGATTTTGATAATTATTATAACTTTAATAATTCTAATAGGACAACCCCACAAAAACAGGAGAGAAATCCCCTCTTAAGGAAAATCCGGAAGTAATATTCCAATTAGTGACGGATAATAACGGCAAAAAACTTTGATAAGCGCGGAAAATAAGTGAGCACCAATAATATTGATTTGTTATATTTGTAAGATCTACGTCGAAACAAAAAGGGCATTTCAAGTTTAAGTACCAAAAAGAAAAAAAAAAAAAAAAAAAAACCTATTGAATCATGGTCAAGGGCATGGAAAATAGTCGACTAAAGAATAGAAAAGAATAACTGAACTAAAAAATCTCTAGGAACATAGTTCGATATGGAGAACAGTAGTTGTTACATAGTCAATAATAAAAAGAAATTTAGCAGAGGAAAAATAAGAAAATGATATATGTGTTTAAAGACGAAGAATGAAAACATAGAGGTAATTTGGAATATATGTTTGTAAATAGCCTTGATTAAGGGTCATTAAGGTATAAAAGATTCGTTGAAGACCTAATAGATGTTACGCCTAAAAAAAGTCATAAAAGCTCTCAAGCAGACAGTCATATGCTAACTATTACATAACTATTGTATAAAGGTTACCAATATTTATTCTTTTTTTATTTTCCTTTAGTTAAATTTTGGATTTCAATTATTAACTATAGGGTATTATCATCCACTAAACGTTTATCTTTTTTACACTGATTTGTCAAACTTTTGTTTATGACGAAATCTTAATGACCTTTTCCGCAACCGTTTTGTATCAGTATCGTAGATTTCCCTGCAGGAATTCCTGTATGCCTGGTCTGCTCTCAGTGTATTGAAATGAAGTTAAGAGATTGTTCAAGGTTTCTTTCTGAAGAGAAATTCCCCAGATTTTCCTGTAAGCCAACTGACACGTTCTCTGTATCAGTGGTCTTGCCTTGTAGAGGTGTATTGGTCAGGTGTTGAACTTATAAATGTTAAGAATGTCAGCAATAACTAAGGTTTTCAATACTGTAAGACCAGAGCCCTGTGTAAGATTAGTAAAAGTTTGATAAATATTAGAAAGATCGTCTGAGTTTAGCAGGGATTAAACTAATTAGTTTTCAATAGTAAAGAATTTTGCACTGTACAGCTAATACGTGAAATACAGATAAAGCACCAGAGGTAGTGATTTCATAGATATCCAAGGTATAATTAGAATTCAATTCTTGAATACATTTTGCCAATTTAGAGGAATGAATGAACTAGATACTTACAATAAGAAGACAATATTGGTTAAGACATTCAGAATATGTAATAGCTCACATAAGAAAACTATACAATGATCATAGCTGGAAAGAGGAAAACTGCAATTACAATATCAGTCTATTTAATGGCTATGCGGATAGGAAATCACAACAGATGTTATATATGCTACAGTAGACAAGATTTGGATATCCAAAAATTAGATGCCACTGGTAAGACCAGGGAGAAACACAAAATGTAAGTTTCCTATGCCGTCTCTAGAAATTGCAGCAGGCCTTGTTTGGAAGAAATTGATGGATAAAAGTGTAATTATATGTAACAGGTTTAAGGCAAAAATCTGACCTTCCAAAATGGAAGACAATTTTAGGATTACCTTAAAGAGTTAGAAGACAAGAGAAGGTTGATAATTTATGGTGTATGGTTTAGAAAACCAAGAACATGTGTTTTTAAATAGTGTTTTCCATCTAATCAGAAATAAAATCAGTCTGGAGGAACCAAACCTGCTATGCATTAGGTAACTTGAGGTGTTCAAGAAAGGAAAACTTCATCCTAAGGTGAGAAGAATTCTACTACTCCAGACAATAGATAAGACCGCTAAATCGCTCATTGAACGTTAGTAGCAATAAGAAAACTTGAAAAATAGCAAAGATGTCCGGAGAATTTTTGGGCAAATAACATTATGCTGGGTTTATTTATAAGACACAAGTGAATATTATAGATAGATAACTGAGAGAGGATAATGGAAAGAATATACAAGTCAGAAGCTAATTAGTGTTTCGCAGAGACTTTCAGAAGCCAAACCACAAATATTAGAGAAGTGAATTGGAAATCAGGATCAGGTCTGCAGGCAGGTGTTCTGGTAAGATTAATAACTACCTAATGAGTCCATCATTTGGACAAATACCTTTCAGAAGATTGTAACAGTTAACATTGCAGTCTTCTGACAGCCGGGGAAATGACAGTTTTGTAAAAGTAAAAGAAAAAATAAGAAATTTGATGGAAACAAAAAACAAACTATATTACTTGGCGATATATGTTCATGCAAAGATGGGAATATAAAATTAATGGGGCTGAAGGTGAGGCCAGTCTTGAAATTTCATCTCTTAAATTTGACACTCCAAGTTAAAGAAAAATGAGCATAACTCTTACTTACCTTCAGGGCAGCCATGAATCGGCTATCAGTGTAGCCGTAGATTTTAGCATCGGTCTTGGCTAGTGTCTCAAGGCTTGTGAAGGGCAGATTGATCAGGGGTTTAATGAGCATTGCAACCAGGTTGGTGCGATATACAGTTGCCAAAATAAAGGCCATCAGGAGCCAAAAGCTACAAATTATCCTCACTGAATTGCCAACTGGTTGCCATGGAAAACCTACGAATGAAGATCACTGTTATAATGGTTATGAAGATGATGAAAAAATAAAATGTGTATTAAAGAGTACTAGTAACTTCAGTTTTCTAACTTTGATAAAAAAGAAATAAGCAGTCATGCTATATTCACACCTCAACTAACTACTTCTATTATGAGAGACATATCCGGATCTATTATATAGATGTATATGTATATCTATATATATACACACACACATATATATATATATATATATATATATATATATATATATATATATATGTAATTTTTATATATATATACACACACACACACATATATATATATATATATATATATATATATATATATATATATATATATATATATATATATATATATATATATATATATATATATATTCAAATAAGCCATATACTTTTGATACATTAATGTCTGGATTCTCTTAAAAACCTCAGGATCAGAGCCCCAGGCGAAATCACACAAAGACAAAAGCTTGTGACCGGCCGGGTGTCGAACCCTGGTCCGACAAACTTGTAGCGACAGTGGCACACAAAGACAAGAGCTTGTGACCGGCCGGGAGTCGAACCCTGGTCCGGCAAACTTGTGGCGACCACACAAAGACAAGAGCTTGTGACCGGCCGGGAGTCGGAGCCTGGTCCGGCAAACTTGTAGCGACTTGGCTAAGTGGTAGTCACTGTCGCCACAAGTTTGCCGGACCAGGGTTCGACTCCCGGCCGGTCACAAGCTCTTGTCTTTGTGTGATTTCGCCTGGGGCTCTGATCCCGAGGTTGTTTAGAGAATCCAGACATTAATGTATCAAAAATATATGGTTTATTTGAATATGGAAAATACGTCTAAATGTGCAAAAATTTATCATATATATATATATATATATATATATATATATATATATATATATATATATATATGTATGTATATATATTTATATATATATATATATATATATATATATATATATATATATATATATATATATATATATATACTGTATATATATGTATGTATAAATATATATGTATATATTAGTAAATGGCAGAAAATTTACATACTGTTTTATAACTAATTAATGCCAACACTCCATAACAAAGCTTCATCATTAAGGGTAGAAAAATCAATATTACCATAATTCAATTTCTTTTCGTCGTTACCCTATTCGGCTTACAACAAGTTCTTACCCAATTTTAACACGAGTATTCAAAAGTATTTCTGTTACCTTAATTCTAAGCTTTTCCTTAGGATGTAAAGAAACATTGGCCCGCTTTTTAAATTCAAAGACACTGTTCCTGATCCCTTGCGTTCTTTGGTGGTCTATGAATATAGCTGCCCAAGATGTAATCATCTTATGACTTATCTTGCTTCTCCTAACATGATGTTGAAACAGGCTATAGAGGAGGATGTGCTTGCAGTAAGAAAGATTTTTATATCATGACATTATGCAAACAAATCTAGATGAAATATTTCCTATGGTAATTTTGAAATCATGGAACAAGCCACTGAAGAGACCTGTGCTTGTATTTAAGTACATAAGTATCAAGCAACTTGTTTAATTACTGATTGGCCAGATTTCTTCTTTCTTTTGTATATATTAATGAATGAAACCTTTCTGTCCAATGCGTTTTCTACTTCACTCGGTGATTCTATTCCAAGACGGTAGTTTGGTTTTATATTACGTTTCTGTTTTTAAATTGTATATCTTATCAAAATTAATCATTCATTATCCAAGTCTTTTACCGTTGATTTGAAATATCATGACATTTTAGCCCTGATGATGAGGCTATAAGTTGTCATAAATAAATTATGAAATAATGAATCACTTTTACGTTACTCTTTTCTTATTACGTGTCAATGAGAATGAAAAATAGTGTTCAACCTGATCTATTTAACTTTGTGTATATATGTATGTATATATATATATATATATATATATATATATATATATATATATATATATATATATATATATATATATATACAGAGAGAGAGAGAGAGAGAGAGAGAGAGAGAGAGAGAGAGAGAGAGAGAGAGAGAGAGAGAGAGAGAGAGAGAATTCTTAAAGGAGCAACCGCTATTTAGGAATTTCTAATCAGAATTTGATAATATTCAAAGGTTTCTGGAGAAATTCCAAGGCGATTGATTGATTATAAAAAAAAAAAACTAAAAAATTCATATAAATTCTAGTAATTTATTTTCAGAGCTATTGCAATAAAACTTACTGACATAAAAGACAGTCGCTTGGAACTATTTTTTTCGACAATAGGAAAGAAAAATATTTTATGAATATTTTTATTTTTGGTTAACAAAGTTACACTCTAAACTCCTACGCTTTGGTTTTAATTTATACAAAATCTATCCCCAAAAATAGAAGTTTTCCTCTTTATTAAAGTGGTGTATATATTTTTGAAATTTATTTTAAAATGAAAAAGCTATAAGCATTTGAATGGTAAAAAGCGAAGAGAAACAGTTTTTTTTTTTATATGGCACTCATTGCATGAAATGTGTCAGGGGTAGAAATATATAAAGATAAGTTTCAATGATAGATAGGAAGTCATATATAAATTTGATTGAATTTACTCATTTTCGTTAATTTCAAAAATGTTCGTCCAAAAATAAGGTCAAGGTCAAATATATGGTCCATACCAACCTCATTTTTTAAAATCGAGAGGGTTGGGTTTTTAAATTCGTCATATCTCCATTATTTCTCATTGTTTTGCAGTAAAAAATGTCAACGTGATAGATAGGATGTTAAAGAGGACTTTGGACTAATTTTCTCATTTTCATTAATTTAAGAATATTCGTCCAAAAATAATCCGATAGGCCCCCTTAAAATGTCCATATACAGTTTCGTAAAATGATCATTTACATACTTTGAGCAAGTAGAGTACAAAATGTCCACAGATAAGACCCCTTGTTTTCATCTAGTCGTCGCTTGGAAGTTCCCATTTGACTCAGCTGGTCATCTCTATTCTCCCTGGAATCGATTTTAAGTATTTGGAATTGAATCCTTTTAAGGGATAGTGTTTATGAAATGATTAGATATTAATTCTTCTTCCACGTTAAACACAACACAAGTAAAAACATTTTTTTAAAGACTTCTCTGCTTGATTAATGAACATGAGTCCATGCTGTTATTCCAAAAATATGTAGTTAGCAGTTATATAATAAGCTATCTTAACTAAGCATAAGTGATTATTTACGATTTGTATACGCAATATTGTTAATAAAGGAAAGGCAATGTAAGTAGGCAAAAACATTACATTTCAGTTAATTTGGCCATGACAGGTGCTATCCATCTATGGTATCCCGCGTTGATCAGTGCAATTGTCATCATCATTATTAGGAAGTTGATGAAAATACCCAACCAGATCTGAGGGTATAAAGAAGAAATCCCTGTGAAATCTTACAGTTGATAATGAGGATGATTAATTTGCTTCTAATTTTCATTTGTCCTGAAATAAGTGTTATAAATATATTATAATGAGATATTTGTAAGGAAATTTACTCCTGAGATGAAAACATACAAAACGTTATATCACTCTCACCTAATTGA
>NC_090732.1:145775832-145815832 GCF_036898095.1 Palaemon carinicauda
TTTGAAAAAAATGGTATCATATTTTGATGGTACTCAAGAATACACTACCAATTTTACATGATGATATTTCTAATATATCCCTTTTGATACATGTAATGAAATACCATTTTTATATAACAGTATTTGATATGTTTTTCTACTGAACATAATTTAGCTGAAGTACTTAAAGATGTCGATGCAAACGGATGATTTTTATATTTTTGTCAAATGATCGGAATATGAACTAGATTGTTAAAAGGAAAACTCTCGAGTCTAGAATTCTATTTTTATTAAAGTAGTAGTTTTCAGCCGCTGGATAGAACAGATGTTGTTCCAGTGCGCCATATAGATTTGGTTTAATTTCCATTTGTTCCGACATGAATACAAACCCTCCAAACAAAGTAGTTCTGAATGTATATAGAAGCTAGAAATTCCTTTCCTTTGATGCCTTGATCTGAATGAAAGTCTTGCGTTATTTCCCTTGAGGATAAGAAATTCTTCAGAACAGAGAATTCGCCGAGGAAACCATTTCAAATTATATTGAATAATGTAAAATCATTTTATTTTAATTTACTGATGTCCAATGTATTCCCTATTTTTCTCTATTACAGTATATCAAACGAGCTAATTTTGATAGGTAACATGGTAAATACGAGAAGGTGTAGCCAAATTACCTGTATTAGTGTTACAGGACAGTACAAATTCTGATATATCTATTGATTTATTAGAATCAGTATTTTAACTTCTATTTCCATCGACTTATGATATACAGTTATATCGCTCAGTGAACGGGCTAAGTAATGAGGCCAAACTGCAAAAGACCATGACTGGAATTAATGAAATTGGATACATTCCACTACACTCTCTCTCTCTCTCTCTCTCTCTCTCTCTCTCTCTCTCTCTCTCTCTCTCTCTCTCTCTCTCTCTCTCTCTCTCTCTCTCTCTCTCTATATATATATATATATATATATATATATATATATATGTGTGTGTGTGTGTGTGTGTGTGTGTGTGTACTTATGCATATATATCCACATATCTATCTATACTCGTGCATGCATATACAGTATATATATATACACAGATACAACCACAAACACACACACATACATATATATATACATATATATATATATATATATATATATATATGTGTGTGTGTGTGTGTGTGTGTGTGTGTGTGTGCGCCCGCGTGTGTGTGTGTATTTGTTTAAAAAGTCATTTTTTAGGATGTTCGCAGAGATTTTGGTAATTTGCTGTTTTTGAGTTTTTCTTTTTGAGAAAACATGTTAAATTCAGTATAATTGTCGTCGATTACTTTATTAGCTTTGATGCTAAACCAAAGCACAAAATTAATTTTTGATGCAGTCCCTGAAATCTAAAAAAGTTACAGCGTCAAAAGAGAATTTTTTTTATGTAATCATTTAATTGAAACGGTAAATTTTCAACTAATGTTATCAGGCTCTTGGAGGTAATATCCAACGTGACATTTATAGATCTTCAAAGGGAAATGTATAAGATTTCCTCGTTTATTCTTAATGTGCTTTCGAATAAGATAATGATGAAATAGTTAAAAAAGGCGAAACTTTTACTTCACATTCAAGTACTTACACGTTACGTATATTTTGGGCACTGCACTATTTCAGCTGATAGGGAGGTGTTCCAAAATATATTAGCTATCAAACGCTATTAAACCCAAATCCCAGTATAATTAAGATTTCACACCATCATGGTTATCATATGCATACAGCATAAGTCTCATAAGCAGCACATCACACTCTCCTTCAAACACTGTGTTATTCTTTTTTATCTTGAACACACCTCCTCACTTCCTGGATATTAAGGCCTTTCTAAACCAACAATCATTTCAATATATCATATACAATTTTGTTCTCTCTTTCGTCTTTCCTGTTAAGACCTTAGAATTACATAATATGCTGAAAAGGCGATCATCTCATTACATACACATATCCAGATTATATCAAACTACAGTTGTTCATTCATTGACCTATGCTAAGTTTTTTTACCAATTTATTTGAATTCCATTTTTTTTTTCATAATTAAAACGAAATTAATTTAAACAGGTTAAACGAGTGTTTCTTTCATTCACACTTAACACCTAATGCTCACTGGCATAAAACTGCATCAACCTAATAATACATTCATACATGAACCTCTTTGAGCTCCCTCAGACGCTGATCTATCGTAAATCTCTGGCATATACCCAATATCTCCCTTTCCTTACCTACTCTGTAACTCGCCTCCTCTCTCATTCCTCCTTTCATGCACCTAGATACTTGCATACGTTAAACACTTTAGTTATTCACCCATCTACATTGACATATACTGTTAATTTTTCCTGGTTGTCTTCACTTTCATAACCTTACTCATGCTAACTTTCATTTTAATTTCCACTCGTTTTAAAATTTCATACCTACTTAACTTTTCACTCCCTTCACAATCCTCAACAATTTCTGCAAATATCAACCTTTTCTCATGCCATTCTCGCATCTTTCCTATTGAAAACTTTATACAAACGTCGTATGTCCTTTCTCTGAATTCGCATATCAATTCACCTATAAGAATAGTAATAGCCTTGAAAGAATTACAGATAAATGTCACAAACACATTTTTACATCACATCGTTCACGGTTCTTGATAGATATCCTATCAAGGTTTACTTTCGTTTTGAAACCTCTCAATCTAAGTTTACATTCTCAATAACATTCCAATCACACTTTCAAACTCAGCACTTATTCCTTGTCTCATTCCGCAATTCTTTTCCTTTAAAAATCTCTTTTATTTCATCCTTTGACTTTATTTGAATCAGGCCATTTAATTTCCCTGGTATATTAGAAGTATATGCTATCCGTCCTTAATATATATGGTACATCAATCACCTTGGCCCTTGTAAGGAGGAACAATTATTTCCGTCACCCATACCTTTGAAAAATTTTCTCCCCCCAGACATACTCCAAACTACCCAATCAGTAAATTAATCAGACATATACCGTTGTATCTCATTATATTGCCTATTACATAATCACCATCGTGTGTCATTCTTTTCCTCATCCTCTTAATCCATCTTATATCGTTAACATTCCGTTGCTGGAGCATTCTCAAATTTATACTAATGTTTCTGCCTTTGCATCATTCAGATCTGCCTCTTTTTTATTCTTTTCGTTTAAAACTTCAAAAGACTCAAGCATTCTGTTAAGCAAGCTTTGCAAGTCCTGGAGTGTTCTGCTGATAAGGACACCATCATCTGCATACTGTAGGTCAGCTAATTTCCTGTTATCAATCCAGTCGAATCCTTCTTCACCATCCCCCACTGTTTTATGCATTATAAAATCCATGAGGATAAACAACATAACATAGGTGACAACACATTCCCTTGGAGTACTCAACTGATTACTGGAAATTCATTTGATAAGACTCCACTAACAATAACTTTGCACTTGATATGTTCATGAACAGACTTAATCAAATTTACATACTTAAGAGGTACTCCTTTATAACGTAGGATTCTCCACAAAATTGGCCCGTGAATACTATCAAAGGCTTTTTCATAGTCCACAAATGCCATCATAGTGGATTTCTATATTCTACACATTGCCGTAAATTTGGTCAGTACAAATTCTTCGATTTCTCAATCTTTCTCTCTAGCCTCTTTAGAATGATAAGAATACTATATATTTTCATGACAACTGCCGTAAGTGTGATGCCTCTGTAATTATTGCAATCAGTCAGATCTCCCTTTTTTGCAACTTTCGCCAACACTCCTAGCTCCCATTCATCAGGTATGTATATATATATATATATATATATATATATATATATATATATATATATATATATATATATATATATATATGTGTGTGTGTGTGTGTGTGTGTGTGTGTGTGTATGTTTGTTTGCGCGTGTCCTTGCGTATGTGTGAATGTTTGTTGAGAAATGAATTTTGGATAATGAAGCAGCTGATTAGCTTTCATTTCCGACTTATACATGAAATGAGGAGAGTGAATCTGAAGACACGTTCCCAATTCCGCTCTGATGTCAGCGTTCCATTCATATTGCAGATCAACAAAGAGATCCTCTCAGTTTGCAATTACCTGCTCGGTTGCTCCGGAGGTCTATTGTTGATGTTGCATTTGAACTTCTGTGCAATCGAATGATATGTATCAGAGTTCTAGCCTACCTGACTTCGGTCCTTAATATCTGAGATGAATATTTTAGACGTATAGGTTTATTTCAATGATATGGTATTGTTTTTCTCGGGGTATTCTTATTATTCTTGCATTTTAATAGCTTTATCTAGTGTAGTTTTTCTAATGATTTTCTATCGTACGTTTATCTGTTGCAACTCTTCCTATGTTTCATTAGACAGTTTATCAGAATTATATCTTACCCGTTTCTAGCGGACTTATTCTGCCGGCTTATCTAGCATTCTCCAGTTTCGATTGTTTTTTTCCTGGTCTCATGGTGTACTTTTTCTATGTTTTATATAATAATGTTCTATGATAAAGTTCTATAGTGAGCTTTATTTTTTTTCCACTCTCTGGTTTCTTAAGTCTTCCAAGTTATCCTATACTTTCCGTTGTAGTGGCTTTATATTTTGTGCACATTGGATATCATTTACAAATAGGTAATCAATGTTAATTTTTCTTCTCTGGGTTTTACTTTTCCGACTATCCATCTTCATAACTTTTATCTTTTATATACCATTTGCTATTTGTTTCTCAATGAGCTTCATTTACACGACATGTTTTACTCTTTAAATACTTATCTTTTACCAGTCTAAACAATTAAGAACCATATTAACCAGATATTTGCCGCTGATTTTCTTTATCATTAATAATCCCTTTATTTAATTAAATTGTCTTCATAGGTTTTAATAGGAGACATGTCAAGACTCAGTTATAAATATAGATTTATATAACTACACAATAATAATATATACTTTTCTATGATATAAAGTGGTTCAAAAATGATTGAAATCTCAACAGTCATCCTAACTCTTACTTCAGCAACCATTTGCAATTAAGTTCATATCCCTTTTCATCTACCTATGTTCTTATCTTCATTTCCTCTTTATCCTATTTGAAACAGTGTACCCATGCCTTTAGGATTACTGATGTATTAAACAAGAGAGCAAAACTCGTAACATGTTTTTCTATAGAAACCTGACATTTTTAGTGGCACAAGATCAGCCTATTTCAGTAAGAGTATCCTACGTTCAGGGAATAAAAATATGATATGCTACTGCTTCTGGAATGAGAAGCATATACCTATTTTTGTGGTCATATTACGTTTTCTAGCGCTCGTGTCATAATCTACACTTTGTACACTACATTCTTTTAATTTTCCTTTAGTATCATATCATCCTATTTCACATATATTCAATATATTATTGATACTTCCTATAGTACTACTAACTACTTAAACTATGCCTGTTTGTTTTATATATATATATATATATATATATATATATATATATATATATATATATATATATATATATATATATATATATATATATATATATATTGTTTTCGCCTCATTGAAACCTTTAACCACTCATACCGAACTTCAGATATCTACATAAGATTCTAAGTATTTTTTGTTCGTCTGATGTTCTAAGGTAAGTAGTCTATGTAACAATGGCGCTCTGTAGGCTTATTCATTGTTTGTTACATAATAAAGTGCTGAAAAAAACAAAAATACTAAATACTAGATTTTCGATTTTTAAGAAAGAATTTGCCTAATTAGGTTGTTTGATTGATTGATTTATTGATTAGGAGTTATCTGGCATCTTGTTGAATTAGACTGGTCTAATTAATCTGATTTTACGAGGAGATTTTTAAAATTTTATAACTTTCGATGGTAAAATAAATTTACATGAAAAATTATGATTATGAAATGAATCCAAAAGACTATTTCTCCTTTTATAAATGAAGCTCATACAATCGATACTTTATTCCTGTGCAAATGCAGCCTTTCAAGAATTCCCCCAGAAACGGGAGAAATGTGAAAAGCGCAAGATTTCCTTTTGCAGTGCAAACTTACGTTCCTGATTGTGCTTGGTAGAAGAGGATGCAAACGTTCCTCTTGAAATTGAAGTGAGGACTGCAATGTTGACTTCCCAATCAACTGCCACCAAGGAAAAGTCTGACAAAAATCTAGGGCGAAATTCATTTCCTTTTCGTTATAGAGTAACTTTTTTCTTTGGATTTTAAATGATAGTTTTTTCTATTATTCTTATCTAAATATAATATGAAAACATTACCGACACTCAATATGCATTAGTATAGGATGCACAGTACTTAGGTAAAAATATATAGAAACATTAATTTGTTCATTATTTTGTCTGGCAATTACGACGCTATCTGGCCATTAATAAAGGTAAACAAAATTAGGGTTTTTTGGACGTAGCTAAACGACCAAAAATTAATACCTGATGTCGATAACACTCTCATCTATGTATCAAATCCAAACTAAAAATTATAGTTTCGAATCGTAATCACTATAAAAGCAGTTATCATATATGATTTACTTTTGGGTGTAAATAATTTCCTAGGTTAAATTAATTCCCTTATTATAATTATTATTACTAGCTAAGCTAACACCCTAGTTTTAGCAGGATGCTACAAATCCAAGTGTTCCAACAGAAAAAATAGACAAGTGTGAAAGGGAAATAAGGAAAGAAATAAACTACAAGAGAATTAATGAGCAATTGAAATGAAATATTTCAAGAACAGCAACATCATTAAAAAATATCTTTCATATATAAACTATAAAAACTTACAAAAAAAAAAGAGAAATAAGATAGAATAGTGTGCCCGAATGTACCCTCAAGCAAGAAAACTGTCTCCAATAAGATGATATACAAATGGAATCCTATATTTGTAAACTGAAGTTTGAAAGTGTAAAAATACATAGTAATAAAACTACCATGAATTGCAACGTATTGCATACTTAACACTTAGTAGAGCTAATTCTACATACTGAACCTAAATTGATATGAAATATGAACAGGAGAAATGGTAGATTCGATAAGTTACTTTCATTTCTGGGTCAAATCCAAAAGATAGTTTCGAAAATTGGTATATATAATTGTCGTGAGTAATTTCCGTTCGGTTTGTATTATCATCATGGTAAAGTAAAGTAGATTTAAATGGATAATGGTAGGTTAGCTAGAAATTTAAAAGCATGGAAAAGTCACGCTAGAAAAAATTATAACATATATACATACACACACGCAGAAATATGTATATATGTATATATATATATATATATATATATATATATATATATATATATATATATATATATATATATATAAATACAGTATATATATATATATATATGTATGTATATATACACATATATATATATATATATATATATATATACATATATATATATATATATATATATATATATATATATATATATATATATATATATATATATATATATATATATATATTCCTTTTATATATTCATTACATGCTAAAGAACTTGTGTCATCAATTATTTCAAGGAAAATCTTCTATAGTTTTCTGTATCTTGTCTTCATAGATAAAGTTGAAAGGAAAAGATGGAATTTGTTACTATGCTGCTCAATTTGTTCAATTCTTGTTGACATGTGTTTTAGTTAATAACTAATGGCTTACCACAGGGAATCTCTACAAAATACGTATTATCTCAAATAATGTCTTTATAAGGAAGAAAAGGAAACCTCTACATTCGCTTGTATCGCATAGGGGTTTCACTATAATGAATCACCTTCTATACAAAAATTATAATAGACAATATCTCTTTTATAGACATGGCTGTAGTCAATTCTTGCAGGAATTATTGATTGTAAACAGTTTCCACTCTTGTATTCTCATGGCACATATTAAACAAACCATATGTAGGATTTGGTATTTTCTGCTTGCTCTGTATGTCTGTAATACTTTAACATAGCACTTTTGAGAGCTGTGATTGTCACATCTAGTTTAGAAGGTCCAAACTTCTTTTGGGTAAAAGATTCCCATCTCGGTCTTTTGAAACATTTAAGCAAACATTCTTGCCTCAGTCTTTTGAAACAAAATATAATTTACGTTCGTCAGGGGCACAAAAGGATGTAAAAAAGAAGAAAATCTGACATTGTTGAGGCTGATTCCAACCGACGAATTAAAGAAGCGTCTGTGTATTCAACGAAAATAATTTCAAAGAGCTAGAAAACCCTCAACTTATGTTTCTCTTTCAAACCAGGAAACAAAGCCAAAGGAAATTACAAGCGTGGCCGCTCTTTCTCCTTTGATGTTCTCTTGTCACTTGCAGCAGTTAACATTTAAGGAAAAAAATAAATGAAAAATATAGGCTGTTCATATTTCGAGAGATGAATGGGATAGACATCTGTGTAGGGTAGCCTTCAGTGGTAACTTAAAAATAATGAAATGTGTTAGTTGAGCGTTTTTCTTTGTTATACTGTTCAGATAACCAACAGGCATTTAACAAGCTTCATTACTCCTTCTTCCATTCCCTGCTGTCTTTCGCAGTAAGGATTCCCACGTCTTGCCCTCGTTCCAAAGCATTCCAATTTTGGAGAAGTGTTTGATGAAGTCCTCCTTTGACGGAGTAGTGAAGGCGTCCTTGGGACTGGAAGGGTGTATTTACCTTTGATGAATACAAGATCATCCTATTTCGAAGTCCAAGAACAGGTGCGTCTTTGAAAGCACAAACATTTCTGATAATGCAACAGCTTTGTCTTCAATGAAATGTTAAACTCATTCCATGCATTGCAGCAGGAAGAGAGTTTTCAGATGTTTCGCAAGCAATTAGTGCGCGACTGCATATTGTTCCAATGTTTGCGTTTCATTATAAACTCATGTAATGATTTTAATTGCGTTCCTCGTCACATCCGGCACATACTTATGGATACTTAATTTTGTAATTAGAGCTTAGTGTAAAGCCTTGCACCTAAAACATTATGAATTATAAAAAATTACATAAGTAAAACACCCAGTTGATGTTTTCAAATGTTATGTTGATAGTTTATCTGAAAATACTTCCCAAATGAAAGTATAGTTGTCCCTTCTGTATACTTATGTTATGGATGTTTTACTGCACGGCATGGGAGTTCATCCACAATTCAGCAATTATAGGATGGATGTAACCGGGGTTTTTGTGTTTTCATTATATATATATATATATATATATATATATATATATATATATATATATATATATATATATATATGTATGTATATATATATATATATATATATATATATATATATATATATATATATATATATATATATATATATATATATGTGTGTGTGTGTGTGTGTGTATTTATGTATGTATAAATACTTATTCAGCTATACCACATTTCATATATTTGATCACATTGTAATTATCCCCCAGAATTTACATATAATGTTAAATTGTACACTGACCAATGCGATAAAAAGGTAATTGCCAGGTTTAAAATCAAGTACCTGCATACTTAGATTGTTTATGACAAACTTATATCTGCAAACAACAAAACATCGACTCTACACTATAGGAAATGAATTTATATAGATATTAATAATAATGAAAACAAATTATGTCATAAATCACTAGCAGATCATTACCGCCAGAAGAAGAATCATGGAAAGCCAAGAGATAGCATGGCTCTGTGGTAGGTCAACTTTTAAGGGGTAACTCTCTACTGTGATTTCTCTGAAATATTAAATAGCTATTGATGTGGCATTTGTTGCCATTCAATGTCCATAGTTATTCAATAATAACTATATCTTATAATCTTGAAAGGAGGAAAAATAAAGAAAAAGCAGTGTAAATGTAAATACTCAGTGTTGTCTTTCACTGATATCCAGGAAAATTACTCGAAGTCCATTCCATCTTGGATACACAAGAAGTTTGACTAAAGTCAACCCAAAGTTTTCTTGCCATTGTTTAAACTACTTATCCGAATCAGATTTCGTTCCCAAGCAAGAAGAAAGAGACTTTCCACACAAACAAAAACTTTCCCAGTTCACAAGGGGAAGGAGATGCTCCTGAGTTTGCTTCCAGAAATAATTTAGAATTGAATTTAGGTTTCCAGACATAAAAAAAAAACAAGGCAGATGTTTAGAGGTATAACAAATGTCTTTTATATTTAATATATATACATAAATACTTGATTACATAATCTTTGCTAAAAGATGAACTCTTGTTGATTTAATGTTTCCTCCAGGATTGTAAGATCTAGGAAAACATCTTTGTAAGTGATCGAAAGATACATTTTCCAACAATTAGGTAGTCAATTTACGTTCTGTAGATTAGTTTAAGGAAAAAATAAGCACGCTATATAATAACCCAAATGTCTGACTTATATATATATATATATATATATATATATATATATATATATATATATATATATATATATATATATATATTCCGGTCGTGTTGCGTGGCAAGACTTATAACTACTGGATCTCTCCCCGTCCCTCTGGTACAGGGAATAGAGAGTAGTCATACTATGGTGAGAGAGGTTGTATTTAGGGAATTGGGTGGGGGTGAAAAGGGTTGAATCTTTGTGTTTGTACGTGCGCGTGCGTGTGCATATCTGTCTAAATATTTAGCCACCATTATTGACGGGTCGCATACACTAGTACATAAATAAAGTAAAGTTAAGTAAAGTTAAAAGGTTAATAAGTAACGAGTTGGATCCTAATATTAAAAATACAATTTGTTGATAAATTTTGTAATGATCAGTGGGTTATTAAGAAAAGAGATTCTATAATAATTAGTATCTTGTTAGGAAAAGCATTCTTAGAGCTGGAAAAACCATACACACACACACACACAAAACACACACACACACACACACACACACAGCCTCACACAGCAGACTAATAATCGATTCACTATTTTTCAGTAACATTAGATTTTGAAGCAAAGCACTGCTGAACACGAAACGCGTTTCAAATATTTTGTTGCAATTTTCTTTTGACGTATATCAGGGAATGGAAATTTAGTCATTTGCAATATGCAGTAAACTACAAAGAATAAAATGGAGGTGAAAATTAGCTGCGAAAACTTTGGGAATTTTCGCGGTATTATATAATAAAAAGAAATTTTTTAACTCTGCGAGTACTGATTGCTATTAATAAATTATTGGTCAAAATGTAATTGTAATACATAACCAATGGGGAAAATATGGTAGATTGCGAATATCTTCTTAGAGATAATAGTATCAAGAACGTTTTGGTAGGTATAATAATAATAATAATAATAATAATAATAATAATAATAATAATAATAATAATAATAATAATAATAATAATAATAATAACTATTATTATTATTAAAGTCGTCTAAAGTAAAGTCCATGGCGTTTAAAAATTTGTGATTTTACTCTTCAGTTGCAAGATAAAAACTAGAAAACAATTTTTTGAACATTCCTAATATGATAACTAAATGTGACTTTTATTCATCGCCAGAATTAAGAACTACAAAGCAGAATTTTTGAAAATTTAGATATCCATTCATGCTACTTGCTGTATACAGAAAACGGAAGTTATCTAATAAGGCCTATATGAAAAGGATATAAATTAAATAGATGGAAACTCTTATTCCATGAAGGTAATATTGAAGATTAACTAAAGAGACCCTTTAGCTATGGCAAGCAGCTCTTCTAGGAGAAACACACTCCAAAATCAACCCATTGTTCTCTAGTCTTGGGTAGTGCCATAGCCTCTGTACCATGGTCTTCTACTGCCTTGGGTTAGAGATCTCTTGCTTGAGGGTACACTCGAGCATATTCTGTTATCTTATTTGTCTTCCTCTTGTTTTGTTGAAGATTTTGTATTTGTATTATAGATATTTATTTTAAAGTTGCTACTCTTCTTAAAATATTTAATTTCCTTTTTTTCCTATCCTCACTGGGCTATTTTCCCTGTTGAAGCCCCTGTGCTCATAGCATCCTGCTTTTCCAACTAGCGTTGTAGTGAAAAGGAAAACAAGCACCACATCACATGAGTACCCGAGGCACCCAATGTAAAGCATATGCTAATAGTAGTCTGGAGGTAGCGTCCTTTCCTGGTGATTGCCAGACTGTAGTTCGAGTCCCGCTCAGACGCATTCGTTCCTTTGGTCGCTGCATTCTCACTATCCTTGTGAGCTAAGGATGGGGGTTTGGGGGAGCCTATAGGTCTATACCTACTGCCTGGCCCTCCTTAGTCCTAGTTTGGGTGGAGAGGGGGCTTGGGCGCTGATCATGTGTAATATGGTCAGTCTGTAGGGCATTGTCCTGCTTGATAGGGCAATGTCACTGTTCCTTGCTTCTGCCATTCATGAGCGGCCTTTAAACTAAAATTAATTCGTCCTGTTTTTTTCCCCCAGTAATTATGTTATCAGATAACGTATATCACCTGGTTTTGTATCTTAAGTAACCACTGCGTTTTCTGGAGTAACCGCTGAACTTACTGAGGGTTTTGGTAAACAATGGTCTGTAAAGTAACCAGGGAAATCAGCTGATTTGTCATTGCACTTTATTAAGGGAGGGAAATTAAATGGCCTGTACGCTAATCCTTTAATAGGTCCATAAGAGCATAGTTTTCTCATTTGATAAATGATCATTAGTTGTTTTACCCCTTTAAATCATAGCACACGGATTTCAAAGCTATAGCTAGTATTTTGAAATTGATAATAATTGACTTAATTGTAGCAATTTACCTAACAGGCTATCCTTACAGCTACATTATTCTAATTTTTCAAATATATATATATATATATATATATATATATATATATATATATATATATATATATATATATATATATATATATATATATCACTATTTAAATTTATTATAAATCGTAATATTACAGTTTCAGTCAGTACCGGTTAATTTTTTTACCACGTTGGTAATAACTTCTCAAGATGATTATTACGGGAAACTTGCTCATATCTATCGGAAATTAATGCCTTTAAATATTGCTACAATAAACATCTTTCTAAGCCCCAATGTTTTGTGGGTAAAATCCCTGATAGTCTTTTTTTTCTTTGATGCATTGTTGTTAAAAATATATGATCGTTTCCTTTCTTTTCGTTCTTATTGCGCTAAAGCGAGGGTATGAAAAAAAGTCTGAAATCTGATTTGTTCATTCGTTCGAAAATTATCCAGTTTACTGGGATATAATCTAATTTTAAGTTCATCAGACAAATTTCAAAGAGCTATAGCCTATAGTGGAACTTCTGAGCGAATGTATAGGTTTCTTCGTGAACGTTCAGTGCTGCCTACAACTACAAGTGTGAAGTGTCGTAGGTGTTACTCTGCACCAGTTTTTCGGGAAGGACATCGGTGGTATTCTAGGCTAATCGCTTCGTACTAATCCCGAAATTTATGGAAAGATGGCGATTTAATTACGTTGTGGGCGATTATAAAAAATAAACTGCTTCATGGCTTCATCATTCCTATGAAAATTAATTTTGTTTGTAAACCTTAGCTGCGCAAGTGTTAGGCCATCGTTTTGTCAACAAGGAGCTGAAAATACTTCCGAAGCTCCGACAGAATTTGCTTCAGTTCATATTCATCCATAGATATCCAGAGGAGCTGCTTCACCCTTTCCTTGTATCACCGCTAGTGGTCTTTACTCTCCCTAATAAAACTGTGTTTCTGTTCATGTACACAAATCTGAGGAGATTAATCACAGCTTTCTGGATCAGCAATTGAATATTACATTCAAGGTAAGTGAGGTGACTACCCAATATATGTATCTGTTTTCCAATATGTACCAGCGTCATGAGCGAGGTTAGGGAAATGGGTGAGAGCCTTTAGGCGGCGATCGCCGCCTAGTGGGAAGACAGGCTCCCAAGTCATGCTAAGTTAATTTGGACAGGGTAGAACGTAGACCGTTTCTTTTATTGTACTGTTATGTGCTTCCCCTCACCGAGAGAGTAACGTTATTGCATGAGAGGTTAGGGAAGGGAGGGAGAAGGGATTGCACCCACAACTAAGGAAGGAGGATCCAGCCCTAACATTAGGTTAGGTGGGTTTAGTTTGAATAGAAAGCTCCCCTTATTTGACTAGTTTTGTAAATTGCCTGACCCAAAACTCGAATTTACAATGTGAACCTCAATTTTAGGTGGCTTCTATTTCTCTGGGACTACTTTTATCCAACAGAAATGAAGGTTAATTCCTTCTAAATTTGGTTTTGGTAAAACTGTGATTTTGCTTTTTAAAGCAATCATTATTTTTATTGCGTAATCAACTAACAAAGATTTTGATGTGGTATTTCTATATAATAGCTCCTCCAGCAAGTTATCACTAAAAAGAAGGAAGTCCAAGGGTTCGTTTGATATAAAAATCTAAACGTTGCTAGGTCTAGAATTGGTTTAAAAATCAAAGTTAAATTCCTCCCCCCCCCCTGAAAAAATTAAGTCCCTCGAGTTCATAACTCGCTCAAATTCCTCTTCAGATTGAGCTCTCGTTTGTTCGTTTGTACATTAATAACATAGATTATGTCATTATTACATCATCAACTGTATTCTGTGTAGCAAGACGTCACCCAAATGTCAAAAGTTTTTAACCAGTGATGATTATCCACATTTTACTTGGGACTAGCATTTTAACAAAACTAGAATCACATGACTTGAATACCCAATCGGGTGACAGTTTTACTAGGAAACTGAACACTTTTCGACACTTTTAACAATTTCCATGGTGGCCTGTGAACCTTCAACCTCTGGTGGCGTTTCCTTTCACCATCTACTTTGACATCAATTTCTTTGGATTTTCTCGCAGTTCTTGTCTTAATTGTTATTATAAAGATTTTGGGTTAATGTCTAGGAGAGGGCCGCATGAAGATATCACTGATATTCAATTTATTTTTACTAGAATATGTAGGAATGTATGTATATAATGGTATACCAGTGAGATAATTTAGTAAAAATCAATAATAGTCGAAATATCGACGATCAAACTCATGCTACTCTTGTCTTCCTCCCAGATTTTTCTAAGTCTGTTGTTATTGTTGACTGTGTCTTATTTTTGTTCAAATGAGCCCTGTAACCACTATAATCCGCAGACAAACTAGTCCACTATGACGTCTTCACGTTTGGCCAATCACAGTGCGACAATACATTTTCTTTCCCAATGACGTCTTCACGTTTGGCCAATCACAGTGCGACAATACATTTTCTTACCCATCACAGTGCGACAATACATTTTCTTACCCAGCCATTTTATTTCGTTCCTAGACATGGAGGCCGTAGCAAGCACGTCATCTGATCTTGCACTAGAAATTGAAATTCCCGTTTCTTGTGCCGACTGTTTCTTAAGTTACGGTGAATTTGTTTTAGCCTATTTGGGGAAAATCGAAAAACTTGTGGATTTGTGCCAGAGACACAATTTAATTTTACAAATTAAAAATTGTCCTGCATGTCAGGGAACCTTGCAACGGCTTCACGTTTTCCTCAAAGCAGCAGCACATCTTTATCAACCAACAGGTTAAGGTAAGCTTCATTAATTTATGGAGTATATTATAATGGTGATAGTATAACGATGTATACAGCAGTACCATCACTTTGGATTTGGTTTGATGGATGTGTTGGGTAGTGTCCTTAAGGGGGGGGGTGTCGCAGGGGGGTGGAGCCCCCCCCCCCCCCGGTAGGGGTACAGGGCTATTAGGCTAGGTTAGGTGGGTGTATTAGGTTCGGTGGTGCCCTGAAAATCACAGTGGCCTTAAGGGGGGTCGCAGGGGGGGCGAGGCCCCCCCCCACCCCGGGTAGGCCTAGGTAGGGGTACAGGCCCCCCAGGGTAGGTTGGTTGGTTGTATTAGGTTCGGTAGTGCCCCGAAAAATCACTTTTCTCATCCTCCCCCCACCCAAAAACCCCGCTTCCCACTGGGGTCCCCCATAATTGTAATAGTAGGTTTATGCTTACATTTTGTGTGTAAGAGTTAAGTCTTAGTTTCTTTTTTATTCATTTCCTCATGTTTCTATGCAGTGTGCAACAATAATCTGTTTGTTTTTTGCCGTTTTTCGTCGTTAATAATTGAAAAACGGGTACGGCCTTCTCCTAGACATTTACCAGATTTTGTTTTGCATTATTGTGGTAACATCGAAAGAATAATAAAGTATAGCCAAGATTACGGTGTTATTAAAAGTGAAAGTGACACTATTTGCCCACATGTGGTTCTAAGAGCCAACTTAATATTAACAGAAAAGCATTTCGGTGTGACAGAAGGTATGTTGTATTAAAAACAAGAAGAAAGTGAAAAAGGTAGTTTTTACATATCCATTTTTAAGGGAACTTTGTTTGAAAAGTCTCATTTAGATATAGAATTTAATGTGTTACTTGTATATAATTATATTGGTGTTGAATTTAGTTGTAAATTTGTTGAAAATTAATTAAGGATTTCTCACTAAACTATGATTGGCGCTCATTCATTCGTGAGGTTATTGTGCATTGGGTATTGAGTGGGAAAGGTGCAGCTCACTTTTACTATCTGATCTAAGTAAGTATGCAAAGGGTTTTAGGCTATCCTTTATTTAATATGGCTGTGTAAGGGGGGATTGCAGAGGGGCTCCCACTAGGCAAGGATGCGTCTAATAGGTTAGGTTAGGTAGTTTGTTTAGGTTAGCGGGTAGCCTTGATTATTACTAATTCTACATGTCATTATTCGTATACTAAAACAGATTCTTTAATTCATTCCCCACCCAAAAACCCTGGTTTCCAACTTGGGGTCACCCAAGATTGTAAAAGTTAACAAATGGTGTAAAAATACTGTCCCTCCTCAAAAAAGAAGAAAAAAGCTAATTTTTAGATAAAGCACTAAGTAATTCATTCCCCCCTCAAAAAAAAAAAAAAAAAAAAAATAATAGTGGCGGAGCTATTATATACAATTACCTTTGATATTGCTACAGTACTAAATGAACTCTTCTACCTTTTCAAGTACATTGTTTTCCTTTTCTGAAATCCCATTGAATCTGTATCGAAATATTGGACAGACAAATATACATTGAAATATAACTTACTGGATAGATTTCAACAAACTCTCCCTAACCTGACTGGCAAATATTAAGACAAAAAGGCCTTCATATATCATAATACGTAATCATGTCCTTTCAACTTTCTTCTAGGCGAATCTCTATTTACATGTAACTTTTGTCACATACAAATATTTTTCACCTTAAAATATTTACTCAATTTCCATTTTCAATTAGCATTAGATTCTGGCCATCATTTGCAGTCCCAGACATATTTTCATGGCTTTAGAACCAAATTTTACTAGGGAAACAAACCCAGGAATACGACCTAACCTAAGTATTCCTACCTAACCTAACTTCTTAGGGTGCCTTGTCCTTACCTACCTCACCTACCAAGGTGGTGGCTACTGGCACCTGAGACTGTAGGATGCCATATCCACCCTTAACCTAAAGTGTCTTACTTTGTTTGATTCCGGGGTTATTCACTGCAGTCTGATGGGCTCAGTTGTGGTAGAAAAAGTGAATGAAAGTGGCTATTTTCCATGGCTCAAAACTACCTTTTCTAAAGAAAAAAGCTCCTTTGTAGTCGGGAACAGTATGAACAATGGCAACATTTCTTTGTTTTTAAAATACAAAATTCCTTGCGGTACCTCCAAATTTGATGTTTTTTTCTTAACACAGTAACTACCATAGTTTTGGTGCTTAACAAAATTTATGAATAACAATCACTTGTCATTTGCTTTTTAGTTATTAAAAGAATTGACTGTTTCATAGGAATGCTCTCAACAGGGGTACAGGAATGCCCTATCAGTATGAGAGCCTCGAAAGAACTGTGTAAAATTGAAAAAAAATAGAGCCTGTATTTCTATGGAAATAGGCAATTCACCAAAACAATGTTTCATACTTATAAAGGCGCTAATTGGTCATTCCGATGATAACTGCAGTAGTGATCTATTTCTAATGAGAAATAGAAGGGTAATAAGTTTGTTCCTCTCTGTAATGCAAGCCTTCGACCTTTAGTGAAGCGGGAAAATTGTCGTTAGACTTTTCAATCACGTAAACACAGCTGGCTACTGGGTGGTGGGGAAATCCTGCTCACCTGATAGGTAGTGCTATCTTCACTATTCATACATTCCCGATTATGGCTCCCAATGCTGATTTTTTGTTCCCGATGCTGAGTTTTTGCTCCTGATGCTGATTATTTGTTCCATCGTAAAAAAATTGCTGATTTTCCCCCATTATGTCGGATTAGGGGGCCAAGCCCGACGATTGAAGTCGCAGGCCGAAAATCTGAAATCATAGGGGACCATGCTACGATAAATGGCAGTTGCCCCAGCCATTTAGCACGGCGCTGAATGGTCGTCCCTGTTCGGGCCACGAGGCTCGCCCCGATTCCTGCCATTTGTACCAACCTCACCGACGTGACAAAAAAACCCATTTAATATTTGGCCATTACACCTTCGATAATCGTTATAGGTTGCCAACTACCAATTGGGAGCAAAATTGTGAATTTGTGAACCCAGCATTAGACTTCTGCTACCAGGAAGTACAGATGCACATCTCGGTGTTCCTATTTTAAAGATTTCTAATCGGTCTGCCTTTCCTTTTCGGTTTGTGTATTCTTTGTTTGCTTGATGATGTTGGTTCCTTGGTTGGCCATGTGGTAGTGTCCTGGCAAACCTGGTAAAGGGTGTGGCTGGTACTTGAATAACCTGGAAGTCAACCCTCAAAAACTTTGCAGCTGTTTCAGGGTACATGACTGTTTGAAAGACTCCTCCTGTCTTGAGTGTGGAGAGTGACCTCTGGTGCATTGATATGAGTTCATGAAAGAGAGGAAGAGAAAGTGTAAGATTGATTCTTCAGACTCTATCAACATGGGTACTCACCCAAGGAGATTCCCAAGAAGGTCTCCAGCTCCTTCATCCCTCCTTCTGGAAAGACTGCTGCACATTCTTCTCTGTCTGAGGCTGTGTCCGTCAATTGGAGTTCTTTGAGTGAGACAAAGTATTGCTTTCCTCTAGTGAAAGTAATACTCCCCTGCCTCTCGTCCAAACTTCTCCCTCTGCCGCATTTAGTGATGATCCTCACAAGGACCTGGACCTGGGTGTGCTGTGGCCAGCCCTTAGAATCGAGGGTGTCCCTTCATCAGAGAAACTAACGGAGGTTCTGGCAGCCGTTAGATCTCAGCAGTCTTCCTGCCTAGTTTCTGTTCTCATCCCGCCTGCTGAGGAGATAAGAGGTGATGCCCTTGGATGTGTCCTTGATTGCAGATGGCCTGTCTGTGCTACCAAAACATTATCAACCTCGGTGAAGGCAATGCATGGTTACTCCCCATGGCCTGCTTAATCTGTTCCTGCACCATGTTCTTCCCCTGCTGAAGTGCTGCTTGCTGCTATGAAGAAGAGCAGATCTTTGACCCACAGGGTGACTGATCTTGAGAAGTCTTTTGAGTCTACACCAGGTTCTAATGCATGGTTTTATCAGAGGAGTACTATTGTACCAAAACATTCATCCTGAAAAAGCATCTAGGTACAAGGTTAAAGGGTCAAGTGACAAGTCTCACAAGAGGCCTGCTACAGTTGCTACTGGTTAGGATGATGAGCTACACTCTAGTCCATCTTCTGCCCATGGACGTTCCATCACCATGAAGAGAGCTACCTTGAAGGCCTCTGATATTGATAGTTTTCTACAACAATGCGAACACTGAACACCTTTCAAACATGTACTCTCCAAGAGGCTGGCCATCCTATGTACTCATCACTTCCACGAACTGATAAGTTATGTAAAGGCAATTGTAAGTATGAATAACCATGCACATAATCACTGAAGTGTCAGAGGTCGCCGGACAAGACAAAACCAAGATACTTGTAAACCTCTCCACAATCGCCTCCTAAGACTAGAGATGGGAAGAGATCAGATCTTGTGCCCCCACAACCACAATCATTTTCATTGCCAGGAGCACGTGCTCATGTACAAACTCATCCTCTTAAGGACTATCTTATGACCGTACCCCTTCGGTATTGACAGCACCAGAGAGACCAGCTAAGAATGCCAAGTCTTCTCCTTTGGCTAAGGGCCAACGATCTCCTACACATGCATGAACACTGGCATGGACACGGCATGGACACAATCACCATGTGGTAGGTCAACATGACTATGATCACCATGCTCCAAGGCTATGGCATGAGCAAGTTCACCAACAAGCAAACTCTCTCTCTCTCTCTCTCTCTCTCTCTCTCTCTCTCTCTCTCTCTCTCTCTCTCTCTCTCTCTCTCTCTCTCTCGTTCTTGGTCAAAAGTACACCCAATCACATTCGCCTTCTAAAATGAAAACAAATGAGTGCTGAAGCTCATCATCTCACGAACATTGGAGCTTGATATAGATGCAATCACAATCCCCAAGAACTAAGGCAGCTTACACTTGGGATTCCACACTCATGCTTCTTGCATGAAAAGAGGAAACTTCGCAGATTGGATGATTTATCTCCCCCGAAAGATACCCCAGGAGAAGGTTCCCCAGTAAAAAGAGCAATAACCAATTGGATCAGAAGTTACAGTGTAGCAAAAGGACACCAAAGCCTTCATTTTCAGGGATCAGAGTTCAAATACATTTATATCACTTGTTTGCTCACATCATGTAAAGTCCAAGCCTAAGCCTGGCTCTAAGGCTCCGAGATGCGTCTCGGTCCTGGGATACGTCTTTCTGATGAGATTGGTCACTCTTGTGATACCTCCTTGCACGGAGAGGATTCATTCAGGTGGGACTCTCCCTCAAATAGATGTAAAGAGAAAAATCAGGCGACATCATTCTAGGATGAATTTATGATACTCATTGGAGCAAATAGAGCTGTCTTCTTGCAGAGGAATTTCCTGTTGAAGCCCTTTCTCGAAGGGAAGGTACTCTGAATGATGAGATTGCTCAATGTCTTGCTCCCCCTTTCACATGTAGAGTTTGGGACAACTAGCATCTCCTTGACTTCAGAGGACAGGTAAGAGAAAGGCAGTAAGGCTGCCGAGACATCTTGTAAGTCCATGATCCCTCCTTCCCCTTTGAAGTATAGCCATGCTCAGGCCTTGGCCCAGAGATGTCACACTCCAAAGATGGGGAGAAGTCATCACACTCCTGTTGAACCCTTGATTCGAGTTAGAGGAGAGGTATCTTTGGCTAGGGAAGGTTCTCTTCCTCTTGACGCTAGCTCTCCAGGCAGAGATGGGATACACGAAGTCTGAATCAACCTTCCTCAAAGTTCAAATCCTTATCAGGGAGTTGAACAAACTTGGAGCGGCACCCATAGAACCCATCAAGATGGGATGATGGCTATTAATTGTTGCCCCGGCATGGATAGTTGGGTGATAAGTCCTACGGGAGGGATACTGCCTTCCTTTCATCGGCTCTTGTCCTCCCATTACTCGTTCTATGTTGATGTTTCTTATGTATCCTCCTGATACTCCACAAACTGCGATGGAGAAAAAAAAAAAAACATTAGAAGTTGTCCAAGATGGACATCCTAGTTTCTACAACAGTCTGTTTATTGTGGAGAAATTGATGGGTGGAGACCCATCATC
Source organism: Palaemon carinicauda (assembly GCF_036898095.1). NCBI lineage: Eukaryota > Metazoa > Arthropoda > Malacostraca > Decapoda > Palaemonidae > Palaemon > Palaemon carinicauda. Next base: position 145,797,355 of record NC_090732.1, read on the forward strand.
GATCTCTCTTCCCTGAAAAAATTTGTTCTACAAACTTAATTTAAAATAGTGAGTCTTGTGCCCAAGAGATAGATTGAGTATATAAGAATGCAGATAGATATGGCAGCAGTGAGTGTCTTCCCATCAGATGGTCAATCAATAGACTCACAGTGGTGGCACAACTGTTCCTGATCACTCAAAATGACTTGCAAGGTAGTGGCAACATCTTCAAGGACATCTTTTGCCATTAGAGAAGCTCTGCCCTCCTGATGGTTTCCACCAGAGATGGTTTCAATGGTGGCTGGGGGACACTGGTCAGCAGTTTCCCATTGTCCACACCTTCAGGTTCCAATGGTGGCTGTATGACGAAAACCTCACAAGGGGAGTTCCACTCGACTTTCCTCTCCAGAGAGGCTGCTGTTTATAGGCAGATCAGAGAAGTGGGGTGCACACCTGAGGAACAAGACTGTGGTTCAAAGTCGAAAGGAACCTGCATATTAACCTGCTGGAAATACAAGCTGCTCTGCTAGCCATGCAGGTTTCCAGCTGAGTATGATAGGGTACTCAATAGCGTTGATGAGCGTCAATGCTACAGTAGTGGCTTGCATTAACAAGCAAGGAGTGATATTCCCAATCTCTTTGTAAATTAGCAAATGAGGCTCACACTTGAGCGTATGACAATGCAGTAGAGCAATCAGCAATGTGGATGATCCTGGACCTCTCAGAGAGGCTGTTGCTACAGGATCAAAATTGGATTCTCCCACTTTGTCATGATGTGGAGATAGTGATAAACTGCAAGAAATCAAATCTCATACCAAAGTACTTGGACCTACTGTTAGACACGGCAACAGCGAGTCTTTCCATTGAATGATTGCATGGACAAGCTCAAGGAGGTTGTGCAACTGTTCTTTATGGGTGCCTCCACTAGAGATCTCTTCAGTGGTATTTGAAAGATCACTGGTCACCCAGCAGGGATCCCCCGTTCCATCCTAGTCCACTTTAACACGAGGTTCAGACCCAATTTACCTGGTGGTTAAAAGAGGACAACCTTAGCAAGAAAGTACCAATATACTAGTCTCGTCTGGACATACATCTGTTCTCGGATGCATCGTAGGAGGGATGTGCACACACCTAAATTATTTAGTTTTCTCAGGTGTTTGGTTAGAAGAAAATACATCTGCATATAAATGTCCTTGAAATGCATCTGCACATAAATTTACTTGATATGAAAGTCACCTTCTGGAGCTGCAAGTATTCCAAGGATGTTAGATGATGCACTTGAGTGTTGATGATTAACAACACTACTGTAGTAGCCTATTTCTTGCGGCAGATTTGCAAGTTGATGAAGTGGATGCATGTCTGGGTGACGTTCCACACTGTAGAGTTGTCAGCTAGGTACATTCTAGGGAAGATGAATATTCTAGCCAACACACTCGTTCGTTAGGGACAGGTTGTATGGTCGGAGTGCTCCCTACATCTTTGTGCAGCAGAGAAGCTTCTTACGTCAGGGGATTCTCCGGGAATTGACTTGTTTGTCCATCAGTTAAATAGGAAGCTCCCCGTGTTTTGTTCCCCCTTTCCAGACCCATGGGCCATGTTAGAAGATGCCTTCCAATGATCATCGGATCACCTGCATGCGTATGTCATTCCTCCGTTCAGCCTGGTCCCGGCCACCCGAGTTCAACCAGATCCATTTGAGCCGGCCGAGAATGTTGAATTGAGAGCATGTTAGTGTCAACAAGCTTTTAAAGATGAGCGGTCCGTTCAGCGAGGCACCGTTAGTTTTAACCCTGGATAGGTACGATGGGTCGTTTGCGACCCCGAGCGTCAAAAAAAAACAGGTTTTTCTCACGTGACTCACCCCCGTGACTGAATTTGTGGGTGATCGACCTGCAGGAGGTGTCTCCCCTACACGCTCTAGTAGTGTCCAGATGTGCATTGCTGTAGCTGTACTCCTTCCCCGATTTCTGAGACGCGTCGGGGTCGTTCGCGTCCGAGTTTACCCTTCTAAGGTAGTTTGCATAATTATCAAAGTTATTACGTATTATGAAATTGTCGTAGAATGGTGCAACTTGTATAGGTTATCAGTTGTGGAAAGTCTTGGTGGATTGTTTGGCTCCATGTGCATGTTTTTTTTTTTAGTTAAAATGTCGTTCATCACCACGAGGACCATTTTACCGCGAGTGCCCCTTTTTCATTTTTTTTCATTTTTTTGCCAAGTCATTTTTCCGTAAGATATTGCCAAATAGTGTCGTAAAACTTTTGCTTGTTTAGTGTTGGAAAGTGTGTCTAGATGATCTGGCTACCCATGCATGACTCTGTTTTTGTCAGATACGACGTAGTTATTGGTATATTGGGTATTTAACTGCGGTTACCAATTTCTGTTTTTTTTTTCAATATTTGTAAAAATTACTACATAGTAAGGAATTGCCGTATATTATTCATTTTTTTTTCATGTTTATGTGTTAGAAAGTGTGCCTTGATGGTTGGGCTAACACGTGCATGTCTTTTTTTTTATCTGAGATGTCGTATATTAGAATGTCGGGCATTTTACCGCGAGTGTCCCTTTTTAATTTTTTTTCATTTTTTTGCCAAGTCATTTTTCCGTAAGATATTGCCAAATAGTGTCGTAAAACTTTTGCTTTTTTTAGTGTTGGAAAGTGTGTCTAGATGATCTGGCTACCCATGCGTGATTTTGTTTTTGTCAGATACGACGTAGTTATTGGTATATTGGGTATTTAACTGCGGTTGCCAATTTCTGTTTTTTTTTTCAATATTTGTAAAAATTTACTACGTAGTAAGGAATTGCCGTATATTATTGATTTTTTTTTTCATGTTTATGTGTTAGAAAGTGTGCCTTGATGGTTGGGCTAACACGTGCATGTCTTTTTTTTTTATCTGAGATGCCGTATATTAGAATGTTGGGCATTTTTCCGCGAGTGCCCCTTATTATTTGTTTTGCATTTTTTTGCTTAGTCATGTTACCGTAAGGAATTGGCAAGTAGTGTCGCAAAACTTATATTTTTATAGTGTTGAAAAGTGTTTCTAGATGATCTGGCTACCCATGCCTATTTTTTTTTTAGCCAGATATGGCGTATATATAAGTATGTGTTCGATTTTCCTGTGATTGCCATTTTTTCGTTTTTTCCCATTTCTTTCAAAATTACTACGTACTAAGGAACTATCACAGAGTAATATTTCATTTATATGTTTATTTGTCGGAAAATATGCCTTGATGGTTTGCCTAGCACGTGGCTGAAATTTTTTTTTTCTGAAATGCCGTATATTAGAATGGCCATTTTTCCACGAGTGCCCCTTTTTATTTGTTTTGCATTTTTTTGCTTAGTCATGTTACCGTAAGGAATTGGCAAGTAGTGTCGCAAAACTTATAATTTTATAGTGTTGGAAAGTGTTTCTAGATGATCTGGCTACCCATGCCTATCTTCTTTTTTTAGCCAGATATGGCGTATATATAGGTATGTGTTCGATTTTCCTGTGATTGCCATTTTTTCGTTTTTTCCCATTTCTTTCAAAATTACTACATACTAAGGAACTATCACAGAGTAATTATTCATTTAGATGTTTATTTGTCGGAAAATGTGCCTTGATGGTTTGCCTAGCACGTGGCTGAATTTTTTTTTTCTGAAATGCCGTATATTAGAATGTTAGCCATTTTTCCGCGAGTGCCCCTTTTTATTTGTTTTGCATTTTTTTGCTTAGTCATGTTACCGTAAGGAATTGGCAAGTAGTGTCGCAAAACTTATATTTTTATAGTGTTGGAAAGTGTTTCTAGATGATCTGGCTACCCATGCCTATCTTTTTTTTAGCCAGATATGGCGTATATATAGGTATGTGTTCGATTTTCCGGTGATTGCCATTTTTTCGTTTTTTCCCAATTCTTTCAAAATTACTACGTACTAAGGAACTATCACAGAGTAATGATTCCTCTAGATGTTTATTTGTCGGAAAATTTTGTTTACTTTTTTTTTGATTGAATATCATCAAATTTTTTTAGCTAAAATATTGTTTTACATTTTTTTTTTTCGATTTTATTTCCCTTCAAAAAATTTTTTTTGGGTCAGAATTTTAATTTTATAGTCGTAAAATAATCGACAATTATCCAGCAACCCACCATACAATTTTTATGCATATCCAATAATAATTAGATTAGTAAATAACACCTTGAAATTGACATACCCTTCCTACATTTCAAGTGGCAGATTAGGGAGTCTGAGTCAGTGTGGTTGGCGGCCATTTTGTGGACATATCCGAAGCGTAAGCTGCCCTATCTATATATATTCTTGTTCCCTATAGAATTTGTGATATTTTGGTATATTTTTACCTGCATAAATATCATATTATATATTAAATATATGTATTTTTTTACGGAATTTCTAAGTACTCAAAAAATTACCTTTAGATATGGCCCCTGATATAAATGTAATTTACAAAATAATGAAGATTTTTTTACATATTTCTATTTTAGGATAACATATGTTTATTCCCTAAAAAAATTAGCCACTTCCTATTTCATTTGGGTACCCAAAAAAATTCATGAAATTTGGACAAATTTTTTTGGCCAAAAAAAGTTACCCTTTTTTTCTCATTTCAGATCTTCACCTCCATGGGTCTGACTTCATCCAAAATACATCAAGATGTGTCCTAAACATTCAAGAATCAATTCCTAAAAGGATTTGTGTATATATGTATAAACTTTTTTTTTATGAATCTTTATGTCAGGTCTTTTTTTTTTTCTACTTAATTTTTTAAAATATTTATAATAAATAGTTTTTCTGCAGATGAGTAGTATTTATCTATACAGTTGTTTTCAGCATTCATTGAAGTTTTTTTTGGCAAAAGAAAAAAGGAGGTTACTGCAAAAACTGATTTTTCAAGAATTTTTTTTGGCGTCGGGGTCGTTCGCGTCCGAGTATACCCTTAAATGGGTGTCCGAGGAGCGTACCTATCCAGGGTTAAACAATTCAAAAGAGGACATTGGGACTTTTTTTTTTTCATGAGTTTAATATGATTTTGCTTTAGTACCCAGCTACATCATAAACTTCAGTTTTGTTCCGTAACTGAAATACAAACCACAATATTTAATAGGGGTATTACTTTCGGCGTAGCTAAAATGACGAGCCATTAATTTTTAACGAAGGTTTACTACCCACACCGCTAGTTAGCGGGGGTAGGGGAGGGTAGCTTGCTATCCCCCCCCCTCTCACACACCTGTGCTTGAGCTCACTTTGCTCTCGGCTCGGATGATAGTCGGACGTGTCTGCTATCATCCTCGCCGTCAATTGGCAGCCATTTAATGCTTTTGTCTTTTTCTTTTTCTAGTTCTGTTTGTGAAGTTGGCCTCTGTGATTATGCGCTTCTGCCCTGGGTTTCTCAACCGCGCCTGTGGAACATTCATGTCAGTGGTCGAGACCGATTCTCACGCCCTTTGTCTTTCTTGTAGTGGCCAACAGTGTGATAGCAACAACAGGTGTAGGGAGTGGTTTACCTCCAGTGGGAGAGGTTTTCGCGACGACGGAAGAAGTCCAAACGGGATATTTCTCCTTCGAAGGTTTCTTTGAAAAGAGAAAAACCCAAGGCCTCTTCTTCCGTTGCCCAAACTTTCTCCGAAGCTCCCACTCGGTCAGTCTCTTTCAAGAGACTGTCGAGTGGTAGCGTAGACCGATGTACTGTTTACCAAACAGTCTCTGTTCAGACTGCGAGGGAGAAACCAAGTCCAACGTCAGTCTCTCCTGCTAGTGTTTCTTTCCCTCGGGGGAGTTCACTCACAGAGAATCCTCTTCGGAGGACTGCAGAAGGTCAGCTCGCTGACCCTACGGCCCCCAGAGGGTGCATTCGTCGTAAGGCTCGCAATCCTCTTCGCCAAAGAGGTCTTCCTTCACTTGCGGTGAGGAGGCGCCTCTTCAGTTCAACATCTTCGATGCAGTCCCCCGCAGAGGAGCCTTGACAACAATCACCGATAACTGCTCCTGCATTGGTCCTGGACCTTTCTGCAGATTGTTCGCGATCTCCTTCGGCGGATGGTCGTCCTTTTAAAGGACACGTCAACCTTCCACCCGACCGACCTGCCGTCACCTTTCCTGCATAAACCTAACAAGGTTTTATCTGAGCACGCGCCACCCAGATATGCGCTATGCGCCAACGAAATCTGACGAACGCGCTCTAGTAGCTAGTCCGGCCCCATCAATAAACCCTAACACAGGGCATCAAGGGCGTATGCGCCAACACGCACATACGTCCCAACAGGAGCACAACTCCACTACGCGCTATGCACGCCCTCACGCACATACGCGCCCATGTTCTCCTGCGTGCCAGGCCTTGCCTGAGCCTAAGGTTACGCGCCCACGCCCAGCTGCGCGTCAACTCTTACCTGAGCGTCAGCGATCGCCTGCGCGCCAGCGCTCTCCTGCGTGCCAGCGCTCACGCCCAGCAGTTGACACTCCGGCGCACCAACGATCTACTGATCTGGGCGCTACTGGGAAGTCAACTAAACTGATTTCTCCCACGCGCCAGCGCTTGCTATTGCGCTAACCTTCTCTCGCACGCATCCGCGAGGATATGCGCGCGCCCCGTGCGCACTCGCCTATCCTCTCCTACGGATTCGCGCTCACATTCTGTCGCGCGCCCACGAGCATCACAGGCGTCAACTGCACGCCCGCGCGCTAGGGATCTTTCTCCTGCGTGTCCGTGCAGGCACGTGCGAACTCCCGTGCGCCCGCGCACTCAACGCCTTGATCCTGCGCGACCACACGCTCGCGTTCACGCCAACATTTTCCCGCACGCGCTCCTGTGCCCCAACAGTCTCCTGCACGCGCTCCCGTGCACCATCAGTCTCCCGCATGCCCGCAGTCGTGCCAGCAGTCTCCCTCGCGCGAGCCCCGGTACTCTCCCTCGCGCAGGGGCCCGTTACTCTCCCTCGCGCGGTGGCCCGTTTCACCCCCCCTCGCGCGGGGGGGGCCCGTTACTCTCCCTCGCGCGGGGGCCCGTTTCACCCCCCCTCGCGCGGGGGCCCGTTACTCTCCCTCGCGCGGGGGCCCGTTACTCTCCCTCGCGCGGGGCCCCGGTACTCCCCCTCGCGCGAGCCCCCCTCCCGCGAGCCCCTCTCCCGCGAGCCACCCTCCCAGGAGCCCCGGTACTCTCCCTCCCGGGAGCCCCGGTACTCTCCCTCCCGGGAGCCCCGGTACTCTCCCTCCCGGGAGCCCCGGTACTCTCCCTCCCGGGAGCCCCGGTACTCTCCCTCGCCTGAGCCCCGGTACTCTCCCTCGCCGGAGCCCCGGAACTCTCCCTCGCCGGAGCCCCGGAACTCTCCCTCGCGCGAGCCCCGGTACTCTCCCTCGCGCGAGCCCCGGTACTCTCCCTCGCGCGAGCCCCGGTACTCTCCCTCGCGCGAGCCCCGGTACTCTCCCTCGCGCGAGCCCCGGTACTCTCCCTCGCGCGAGCCCCGGTACTCTCCCTCGCGCGAGCCCCGGTACTCTCCCTCGCGCGAGCCCCGGTACTCTCCCTCGCGCGAGCCCCGGTACTCTCCCTCGCGCGAGCCCCGGTACTCTCCCTCGCGCGAGCCCCGGTACTCTCCCTCGCGCGAGCCCCGGTACTCTCCCTCGCGCGAGCCCCGGTACTCTCCCTCGCGCGAGCCCCGGTACTCTCCCTCGCGCGAGCCCCGGTACTCTCCCTCGCGCGAGCCCCGGTACTCTCCCTCGCGCGAGCCCCCCCTTCCGCGAGCCCCCCCTTCCGCGAGCCCCCCCTTCCGCGAGCCCCCCCTTCCGCGAGCCCCCCCTTCCGCGAGCCCCGGCACGCACTCTCCCTCGCGCGAGCCCCGGCACGCACTCTCCCTCGCGCGAGCCCCGGCACGCACTCTCCCTCGCGCGAGCCCCGGCACGCACTCTCCCTCGCGCGAGCCCCGGCACGCACTCTCCCTCGCGCGAGCCCCGGCACGCACTCTCCCTCGCGCGAGCCCCGGCACGCACTCTCCCTCGCGCGAGCCCCGGCACGCACTCTCCCTCGCGCGAGCCCCGGCACGCACTCTCCCTCGCGCGAGCCCCGGCACGCACTCTCCCTCGCGCGAGCCCCGGCACGCACTCTCCCTCGCGCGAGCAGAGCCCCGGCACGCACTCTCCCTCGCGCGAGCAGAGCCCCGGCACGCACTCTCCCTCGCGCGAGCAGAGCCCCGGCACGCACTCTCCCTCGCGCGAGCAGAGCCCCGGCACTCTTCCTCCTACGAGACTGCTGAACTACGCACAGCAAGGTCACCATTGCCTCATTCCCCTCCCCGCAAGCGCATATCACCGCGCATTGTGGGAGAAGGGAAACATCAAAGAACGTACCAGGAAGGCTATGGAGACCTTTCTTCTCTCAGGTACTCGCACAATCGAGTTTCTGGCCCACCAAGTCTTGAACTTGAGGGCAAATACGTCAGGATGCAGTAGCTGAGAGATTCCATCAGAAGGTCCCTAGCACCGAGATCAATAGTCTCAGACATTCCTCTCTAGAGGGATCCATCTTGTTTGAGCCTAAGGATGTGGAACATGCCGCGGAGAGGTGGAGAAAATCTCATCAAGACTCCCTTCTTCATAGGGCTTTAACATCCAAGCCCTATAAGCCTCCAGCACCACAGCAGTCACGTCCAATCAAGACCACTAGAACGACGACAGCAGCGAAGAACATGGTGTCTAAGCCCTTTCCTGTCAAAGAAAGGAAAGGCAAAAAGTCCTTCAGGGGAGGCAAGAATCCTAGAGGGTGCAGCCGAGGCCGCAAACGCTAGGATAGGCAGTCCCCCTGCATGTCCACCAGTGGGGGGATGCCTACAAAGTTGCTCAAACAGGTGGAAGCAACTCGGGGCCAATTCCTGGACAATCTCCGTGATCGGTCTAGGATATCGCGTCCCGTTCATAACATCTCTACCTCCCCTGACGACGAATCCAATGTCATTGAGCTCCCTTGCCATGGGATCGGCAAGGGGGCAAGCCCTTCGGGCAGAAGTCCAGACCCTGTTGAAGAAGGGCGCTCTCCAAGAGGTCCTCGTCGAATCTCCAGGCTTCTTCAGTCGACTCTTTCTTGTAAAGAGTGCGTTTGGAGGCTAGAGACCAGTCATCGACCTCTCAGCTCTGAACAAGTTAGTCAAACAAACTCCATTTAGCATGGAGACGGCGGACACGGTCAGAATAGCAGTAAGACCGCAAGACTTCATGTGCACACTGGACCTAAAGGACACGTACTTCCAGATCCCAGTCCATCCGTCTTCAAGGAAGTACTTAAGATTCAGCCTAGACAACAAAAAGTACCAGTTCAATGTGCTGTGCTTTGGTCTCTCCACAGCACCACAAGTCTTCACCAGAGTGTTCACCCTAGTATCATCTTGGGTACACAGGATTGGCATCTGTCTCCTCCGTTATCTGGACGACTGATTAATCCTAGCAGACTTGGTGTCATCCCTTCGTCAACACCGAGACAAATGTCTGAGACTTTGCCAAGATCTGGGGATCATGGTAAATCTTGAGAAGTTTTCACTGCTTCCCACTCAAAGACTCAGACGAGAAGAACTTCCAGCCCAATCGTGGTTACATCTCTTCGGTCACCTTTCATCGCTGGCTCGTCTAGTTCCCAACGGTCGCCTCAGGATGAGATTCCTCCAGTGGCGACTCAAGTCCTGGTGGAATCGAGCATACGACTCCCCGGACATCCAGATCCCCATGGGACTTGCGGAACTGGCGGATCTCCAGTGGTGGGTGGCAGACGAGAACCTACGAAAAGGAGTGGACCTCTTCGTCCTCCCCCCAGATTTGATGCTGTTTTCAGACGCTTAAAAACAAAAGGGTTGGGGGCCCACGTGCTGCATCACATGACCTCAGGCCTCTGGTCAGAGTCAGAAAAGTACCTCCATATAAATCTCCTAGAGATGAAGGCCGTCTCTCTGGCCCTTCAACAGTTCCAACAGTACCTGGCAAGTCACTCTGGTGGTGATGAGCGACAACACCACAGTAGTGACCTACATCAACAAACAAGGAGGTACTTTTTTGCAGTAAGTATCCCATCTAGCAGTAGAGATACTGAGATGGGCTGAAATCTACTCGATACCACTATTGGCACGCTTCATTCTGGGCAAAAGGAATGTGCTCGCCGACAATCTGAGCAGAGCATCACAGATAGTGAGTACCGAGTGGTCTTTGGATCATCTAGTAGCCAACAAAGTCCTGACTTTGTGGGGTTCTCCGACTGTGGACCTTTTGGCAAGATGCTTTCCAACAGCGGTGGGACAACATCGACGTTTATGCCTTTCCCCGTTCTGTCTGGTGAAGAGGGTACTCAAGAAGACCAGAACATTGGACAATCTTTCAATGACCCTCATACCTCCGCTATGGCATCACGCGGAATGGTTCCCAGACCTTCTGCAACTCCTAATGGAGCTACCAAGAGAACTCCCTCCACGACACAATCTACTCAGACAACCACATGCCAACATCTTCCACAAAGCCGTAGGTTCACTACGACTTCACGCCTGGAGACTATCCAGCATCTCCTCTTTGAGAGAAGATTTTCGCAACAAGTTGCTGTCAGGATGTATGGACACCTGCAAAAGTCTTCGGCAGCAGTCTACCAGGCAAAGTGGAAAGTTTTCTGTGGTTGGTGTCGTGGAAGGGGTATCTTTCCACTCGATGCCACTGTTCCAACAATAGCGAAGTTCCTCGTGTATTTGCGTCAAGAAATGCGTCTTTCAGTCTCGGTAGTGAAAGGCTATCGCTCAGCCTTAAGTCTAGCCTTCAGGCTGAAAGGAGTGGACATATCTTCATCGCTAGAACTTTCTCTACTCATACGTAGTTATGAACTACCTGCCCTCAGTCGGAAGTGAGACCTCCCCCATGGAACGTGGTTTGAGTTCTCAGGTCTCTTAAGAGACTTTACTATGAACCATTATGCCAGGCATCAGATCACTACCTAACCTGGAAGACGGTATTCCTGCTAGCTTTGGCCTCGGCCAAGTGAGTCAGCGAACTTCATGGTCTCCCGTATGACATCGCCCATTCAAGGGGATGGGGGTAGGTAACGTTCAGCTTCGTCCCTGAGTTTATTGCTAAGACTCAGAATCCTGGAGTGGCGGATCCTCGTTTCGCCTCCTCCCGGATTTCTAGTCTCCGTACTGTAACAGATGACCCAGACCATCTCTTACTATGCCCAGTAAGGAGCTTGAGGCTGTACCTCAAAAGAACAGCTGCAGCCCGTCCTCATGTGCCAGCACTATTCGTCAGCACAGGAAAGACTAAGAGGAGGGTCACCAAGAACACCATCTCTGCATGGATTCGTAGGGTCATTGACCTGGCCTTGAATCCAGACCCCCCTCCGTCACGTCGCCCTAGAGCACACGATATCGGGCATAGCTACGCCCTGGTCATCAAAAGAAATTTTTCAGTGATGCATGTTCTTCAAGCTGGGGTGTGGAAACGTCTTAACAACATTCACATCCCACTACCTGCAAGACGTGACCCACAGGAGACTCAATACGTTCGCTATCGGCCCTGTGGTGGCTGCACAACAACTGGTTTGAAACCTCAAGCTCCTTATTGGACAAGCAGCAGAATGTTGAGGGCATTGTTACCCGGTTTTAGTCTGCATGAATGAAAAGGTTTGACTGACCCTTATTCTTTTCTTCATCATCCCCTCTCTGGGGAAAGCAGCATCCTGGGTTCTTTGCATAGCTGCCCTCAAACCGCTGCAGGTAAACCATGCTCCCTTGTGTTCCTAGTATTAAGATTAATACTGTTACGTCCCCATACCCTGAAGAGGTGGTATTGGAAAAGTCCTAGTCTACAAGTTTCCATCTAAAGAACTTGAGAACAACTTCCTAGGACGAGTCACACTTCTTCATACCTTCACACATAGCTTGCGTAGGCTGCAGTCCTTGCGTAGCAAGGCTCTAGCGAGGTGCAGGGACTCCTTATTTCTTGGGTGCTTACACACGCAAATAACAAGCCCCCGGGCAAAGCCAAAAGCCAGACTGGCTGGGACGTCCACCCTTCCTAATGGGTGAGTCACCCCAATTGAATAGCGTGGTTTGTATTCCAGTTATGGAACAAATGACATTCGTAGATATTTTGTATTTTTCCTAACTATACAAACCTTAGCTATTTAACCAAACTTGCCCGCCAGCCCTATCCCCTTGAAGTCCTACCTCCAAGCAAAGTGACCTCAAGTACAGGTGTGTTAGAGGGGGGGGGGGTAGCAAGCTACCCTCCCCTCCCTCCGCTAACTAGCGTGTGGGTAGTAAACCCTCATTAAAAATTAATGGCTGGTCATTTCAGCTACGCCAGAAGTAATACCCCTATTAAATAGCTAATGTTTGTATAGTTAGGAAAAATACAAATTATCTACGAATTGGTCATTTTAATACGTATGGATAATGCCATCTCACACCAATGAGAAAAGATGAAGAAAAACCTGAGGGTGACGAAGGGCAGAACAGATATTTCAATAGTAGGCATACAGCAGAAGACTCGGTATGCACATGTGAAGTTGATTACTTGACTGGGTGTCGAGAAAACCAGCAGAGAGATATGACATTTTGTGCTTTAAAGTAAAAACCCAGTACCTCCAAACTTTAAGGCCCTGTACAGTATAAATGAATTTCCTGCAAATTTTACCAAACTTCCCTACTCACCAATTTTTTTGCTTGAATGCCAACTTTCTTGCCTTTAACATGTTTTTATTGTTCATTTCCATAGTAATATAAAAATATATGTTTATTACGTATGATATAGCTTTTTGACTACCATCATATATTCACTTAATAGTGGTAATTTTAATGGAATATAATAGATGGCACCAGCTGGTGGGTTGAAAAGTTGGATAAAACACACTGGTATGCAGGGCAGTGGTCTCACTTGATGTGTTGATTACCAAAATTTCTCACCTCACCAAAAAGGAATTATGATCAAGTATTGCCTTGACCCTTCCCTTCAGCGTGAAAGTATTTGACCAAGGTTAGCTGAAAAATGAGAGGCCCTTGTTTTTGTGGACCAGATACAAGACCAAGAGTAAGAGGCCGATTGATTATCCCTGATATTGCAGAAGGCCTTTGGTAATAATAATAATAATAATAATAATAATAATAATAATAATAATAATAATGAAGATTTGTTTAACAGCACCAGTCTAGGTCCTGACAAAGAAAAAGAATCATTGCAGCAAATAAAGGATGGTTGAATGAACTTAAAAAGAGAACAGATCGGAAAAATATCAAATTACATAAGAAATTAACATTTTGGACAAAAACCTCAAAAGCCGCACATCCAGTAAGATTAGATTAAAGATAGAAAGGCAATATGATCCGAGGAAAGTGTTCTACTATGATCAGGCGAAGTATTTGATAGTGTCCAACAGGACTCATTTTCACAAAAGTGTCGGCTGCTGTCTAGGATCAGGGTGTAGAAGGATCAGCTGATCTTTGCTCCTTGTGAGAATGGGATGGGCCATATGGCAAAGCCAGGTGTTGCTTATCACTCCAAGAACCTAATCGCTATGGAAAATAAGACCAACCAAATGCCTCCCCAATATTTATTGGCTACAAAATTTTAAGTCTTGGGTCACTGATATTCTCTTGAAGCAGTGGTCCAACAAAAGCTTTGTTCCTCTAGTGAGAGCATACCTTGAGATGAAAGGGCAGCTGTTCAAGGTGCTTCTAACATTTGATAATCCTCCAAACCATCTCAAGTCATTGTCTTAGAGAATCAAAGCATGATAATGGAGTTACTGTCACCCAACAAAACCTCAGTCTTACAGCTTCTTGATCAAGGTATTATTATAGACTTGTAATGAGAATACGATGTATGTTTTAAACCTATGGTAAAAATTGTATTTTTAAAAATTATTACTGTATATTTATGTATTGTACTATGCTATAACTTGCAGAATGTTAGGGTTCTACTATATAGGATATTATTATTTAAATTTCTATTTTCTAAGCTACTGTAAATCACTTTAACATATTGTATGCTCCAATTCAGAATGCACTTACGTACAGTTTTTACTGTACCATATGCACAGTAATATACTAAGTTCTCAAGTAATGTCATACTTAGTATAGTCAATCTATCCTCGACAGATCTTCAAGGTGATAAGAATCTACAGATACAAAATCTGGTATGAACATAAAGATTTAAAAAGTCTTTTACTATACATCAATGGGCGAATTATGGCCTCAAGCCATCAATGCTCAAAGGAAACATTTACCATATTTATGGTACAATGCTATCACTGACTTCAAAGGCTTCTTGAGAATAGATGGGAAAGTTATGAGGATAATAGAGATGTCGTATAATATATAGAGAAGAATCGCTAATTAATTCATTAAGTGGTTGACAATAGGATAATGAAGACGGCTATAAGTTGAAGTTGTAAATCTGGACTTCGGAGAAGCGAGGGAAGACTAGACGTTTGACACCAAAAAACCAAAGAATATAACCTCGATATGAAACACTGCATTGATGGACTTGAGGTATTATGAAAGTCGCTACTTTTGCAGCTAGCATATGACTGAAAGAAAGGTAGACACAGGTTTTCCAAAACATTTATTGACTTTTTGGTGGGGGAACAATAGAGAATCTAGTACCATTAGCGTAGTTACTGCTAACGCACAACTATACTTCAACTGCTCCAGACTCTTGGCTGCGTTGTCCGTTTCTCATCCCTACAACAACTCTCCTAGCATCTGCTTTCGACAACATCCCAATGTCATCCATGTCTCAAGTAACACATTCAGATTATCCATCAGCCATTCTTTCAAGTGACTGGAAGCTACTGAGAGGGCTATAGATTTCATTTTCATTTGTGTAGACATTCGATGAAAATTACCACCATAGCATTGTCTTATGCTTTTCTACATTGCTATACTCGTACAAATAATGAAAAAAATTTAGGGGAGTAGTTGGTGACTATCATTTTATCAATTATCATGTACTGAACATTTTTTATCTTTGCACAATGCAGCATTATTATAAACTGTACAGTAGCTGTTATTTTAACTGTGTAATGTACTTTAGATATCTGCACACGCAAATTATATACACTCAGCGGCGGATTTAGGGGGGGGGGGCCGAGTAGGCCATGGCCTAAGGCCCCGCGAAATTTGATTCATAATTCGGCGTGGGCACTTTATAATCAATGGAAAAAATTTCTCCACGCTTGTGTCAATGAATTTCTGCGAAATAACATCTACACAGGCAATTACAACATTTGCAATTTGGCAATTAGGCATTTGCAATTTGGCATTTCGCAGCATTTGAGCTGTGCAATAAATGTGGCGTTTAGTATGCATGAAAGTGAGTTATATTCACTTCATCGGTACAATGACTTTGAATTTTATACAGTTTGCTTGCAAGCAACATTTCGAATTCGCAAGTTGATGCAATAATGCAAGCTCGGTTTTCTGTCAATCTATCATATAAATTGTGTAAATAATATTCAGTGTGTGTGGACCAGTGGACTTTTCTTTGCTTCTTGTTGGGTCCACGTGGCGCGATTACTAACGTTCAATCTGCACTCTGATTGGCTGTTGAACCCTGTTTGCACATGCTTACATGTATGCATTAATGACTCATGATAAATCTTGTGCAACTATTTTCACAAATACTCTCATCTGTGTGCTTTATTTTGTGCTAGCATGCTTTTTTTTTTATCAGTTTGCTCTTTCTGCCTGAAGTGTACACTCTCATTGTTTTCTGAGCGCAGTCACACAGTGGTCTCATCTGACTTCTTGACGTAGCTTCTGGCTCATTTCTGCTCTGGTGTGAATTTCATTGATTGAAACCTTTTCTATTTGCCTGTCGACAAAAACAGGAAAAGACTAACTTGTCAAACATCAGTTACAAAAAAAGGTTCCACCTCTCTTACTGTCGAACACGTCTCAGTTTTCTCGTTGCTTCATCCCCTCATCTGTTAATGTTTGGAACACCCTTCCTAATGATGTCGTCAAGTCAAATGAATATTATACTTTCAAAAAACACTTTAATGCTTTTTTTCTCTCTAGTGCCTCAACGTTTTAGTTTTTCCATGTAAATTTTTTTGCCTCATCAATGTTTCTTCTAATATTTTTATTTCTATCATCGATGATGTGCCGTTAACTAGGCCTTCGGGTGTATGCATCTCTTGCTTTCTGGTTGGTCGCCTAAATTGATCATTATAATAATAATAGTAATAATAAATACTTCGCCAATGTTTTTATATATAGCCAACTTTTATTAGCATCTACGTATCTATGTAACTACCTACTTTTGTCATTTCATATACCTAGTTACAAGTGGTCTTCTCAAAGGTTTGAAAAAACTTGAAACAGTAATTCTTCTTGAAGTTTGGGATACAGTATTGGAAAGGTTTCAGAGTGCCAGTATTCAACTGCAAAAACCTGGAATCTCCCTCAACACAGCTGTCACACTGCTGGAGTCTCTTTTACAGTTTGTTAAAGACCTGAGATCCCAGTTCGATGATTTTGAAGCAAAAGCTATGGCTAAGTGTGATCCCAGTGACGTGACTGGTAAAGTTGCATACTACGCCGACAGGCAGTCGCAGCGTATTAGGAAGCGCAAGTGCCACCACGATGAACTAGACTCGGTGGAGGATGTTACGCTGACAGGGAGAGACATGTTTAGAGTGACTGCTTTCTTGCCAATCATTGACAAGCTCTATGCTGCCCTAACACAACGCCTTGCAGCTTACAGCGACCTTCGAGAGAAATTTGGGTTTTTATCAGAAATCTCAAACAAAACAAACACTGAACTTAAAGCAGCTGCTGAAAAGCTTGTGTCTTCATATCCTAATGACTTGGAGGCGGGATTGGAGTCGGAGCTTTTGCAGTTTGCACACCTCATGAAATCCATTCCAAGAGGTTCATCTGAAAGTGCTCCTTCATTTGGTGGTGTAAAAGCTGCACAAAGACAAAGTCCGGAACTAGAAATGTATAAGATAATTCACAGACATGACATGGTTGAAACATTTGCTAATGTTGAAATTGTATCACGACTCTATCTCTGCATGTTTGTCACAAACTGCACTAGGGAGCAATCATTCTCCAAGCTGAAACTACTAAAGAATTATCTAAGAAACACCATGGGGCAGTACCGCTTATCTTCACTCACCCAGTTGAGCATTGAGCATGAAAAATTAAGGGTGCTTGATTTTACTGATGTCATCAAACAGTTTGCAAGTAAGAAGGCTCGAAAAAAAATATTTTTTTTTAATGAGAAATAGTTGAGTGTACCGTGCAAATTGCATGCAATAAACAAAACCCACTCATTTTGCCACTCACTTCAGTCAAACGGTATTCTCTTTTGTTTATGGTGTATTATTGAAGTTATTATTTTTCAATGGTGCATCATTATAGTTGGGGATCTCCTTCGTTAATGGTGTATTCTTATAGTAATTTTTTTGTTATGCTTCAAAAAAGCAAATGTGTAATGTTCAACTGTGAAATGGTCACTTGGATGATTATCAATAAATTGAATATTGTTTAAAAAGAAAATTTAAAATTTATTTCAACGCTTATCTCTTTAGTTAATGGTATATTATTATAGTTATTTTTTATTGTTGACCTTCAAAAAATCATATGGGCAATGTTCAACTGTGAAATGGTAATTCGGTTAAATTTCAATAAATTTAATATTGTTTAAAAAGCTAATTTATTTTAACGCTTCGCTCGTACACTGATTTGAGGGCCCGGTAAGGTCACCGGGCCTAGGGCCCCGCACAACCTAAATCCGCCTCTGTATACACTATATATATATATATATATATATATATATATATATATATATATATATATATATATATATATATATATATATATATATATATATACACTTTATATATATATATACACTTTATATATATATATATATATATATATATATATATATATATATATATATATATATATATATATATATATATATATATATATATATTTGAGAGAGAGAGAGAGAGAGAGAGAGAGAGAGAGAGAGAGAGAGAGAGAGAGAGAGAGAGAGATATGAGGGGGGGGGGGGGGGGTTGTAACGGGATACGAAACCACTGCCTTACCTATTTATTCCTTTCACAGTCGTTCAGTAATTCTCGCGTTTCCAGTTAATAGAAACCTATTTTCAACCAGAATACAATCAGAAAACAATGGTTCCCTTTGAGTAGAATCCATCGGTGATAAATGTCGTCGTTCAGCCTTACTTTTGTTCTGAATTAGACACCATTTCTTTCTGTCGTCACTGTCTGTCATGGAAGATAAAGCAAGACACAGCGTCCATGACAATCGTCTTTGGGACTCGTGGTTCGCTAATGGTAGTTCAGTCTGGGGTCTAATGGAAGTTCAATCAGTGGCCAATTTTTTACAAAGGTGGATATCTCGTACGCAGTGACCGTTGGAATCGTACCAGAATGATTTTTCTTTGTTTCTTTTGTATGCGTGTGCGTATACACGCGTGTCTATGGTGAACTGATATTGGAATGAAAT
>NC_090732.1:145823332-145843332 GCF_036898095.1 Palaemon carinicauda
TGCCACTTTCACTTCTCAATGATGGTTATCTTTAGGTCATCAACTTGGTTTCACCCTACATGAGAATAATTCTTACAACCCTAAAGCCAACAAAATGGTGATAAGTTTTCATTGTACCCTCAAAGCAGCTTTGATGTCTCCACTGCAATGGCTCCAGTTGGCTTCTACAACTTCCATGGGTCTTCCTTGGACTGAAAACCACACTCAAGAATAACCATAGATATCTTGGCAGCAGAAATGGTATATCAACCCCCCCCCCCCCTGCCTTGTTGTTCCTGTGTAATTTTTTCCACTTGAACCTCATCATGAGATCTCCAGCGCCTACATGTTGTGGGGAAAATTAATTCCCAGTTGTCAGATTTACAAGGTCCCATCGAAGCAGCAGGTACAAAAAGACCTACACACTGCTCTAATGCTTGTGAGCCACTGGTTACACCAGTATATACTGGACCACACCATTAATTGCTTAAAACCTGCTTATCTAATGTAAGATGACCCATCAACAGTACAACTCTCTTGGGTATGTCATTTTTTTTCAAATGCATTTCTGCTTCAGGGGTGGAGCAATGTATTGCATGTGCAGCAAGCAACATGCGCACAAATAAAGAAGCATCCCCTATTTACATTTTCTTCATCACTACACAACAGTCATTGGACTCCACATAGATATTGTTGAATGTATCAAACTAATTTAAGGTCTTATCTTTCTGTTGTTACATATTTTTATTCCAATGTCAAATCACTGACAAAATTTTTGACAGTAGACATGCAATTGTCACCCTCATATGACCCCTTGGAGCCCTATAAATAACAGTGTTATCTCTTGTTCAGGAGCTGCCGTTATGTCAACTCTTCTGTTCACGTCACATTGGAAGCTAGTGTAATTAATTGGATAATTTGCTCGCACAGCCTCCTTGCTATGTTCTTCCTGTGTCTCAGTCCATTGTTCTTCATGTTGTATGTACATAGTATCTGGTTTGACCTAGTAAACAAACTTATTGCATGTTCAGATATTGCTACTTTCTGCATTATTTCCATCTGAATGTAGGTCTGTTGTTGAATCGCTTAATTGGAATCTAGCTAGATTTAGTGCATGGTACAAATAGTAGGGCGTAGAGTTGACCCCTAACAAAACTCAAAGTATGGTTGTAAGGAAGTTAAGGAAGGTGGCTTCTCAACATACAGATCTTTCCATTAATGTCTTTTATATCTGGATTCAACTCATTTATTATTGTAGGTGATTCTTGAATGCAAATTTACTTCTAACAAACACACCCGGTTTATTTCTTCTTCAATTGAACGAGAAATTGAAATATTGAGTCTCAAGGGTCCTGAGGTTCAATCTTTCTTCAGTTAATTGTTTAGGGTGGGAGACTAAGTACCAGAGATTGTTGTTCATAAATTATTAGGGGTTTTATAAGCAAATCTTATCCCCTTTGCCGTCGTGACATCAGCATTCCTTATCATTGGCAATATTTGAGTATGTGGATTTAATTTTGACAGTAGTGGTTTATCAAAACCCTTATCTCTTAGCAGTTTCATGATTTTTTGCGCAAAAAGAATATTGAAATATCAAATTGTACATTAAATTATAGGTATGAGTCAATTGAATAAAAATTACACTCCAAATTAAAAAAATCGTGATGCCTATGGTTTTTAGTAGTTTTTCAAAACACTGGCGACTAATTAGAATAAATTGTTACTGTATTGGATTGATTTTTGGCTAGCACTCATTTTCAAGCCAAGTGACCTACAAAGAACGTTCTAAACAATCCTGCTTGGGACATTAACTGTACCACTCTACCGAAAAATACTTATTGACTTAATTTTTACGAATGATGGTAATTGAGAGATGTGATTTAGAGCATAGGATAAGTTAGAAACGAAGTTGGGTGTGTGCAAATGATTTATAAGACTAGATTTGTCTTTGAATACCGAGGTGGGAATGCATTATGGGAGTATTGAACCAATTCTCCTTTGTGGATATGAATTAAGGATGTTGAATGCAAATGAAGACAAATGATCTAAGCTGTTAAGGTGAATTGTTTGCGTAGTAAATGAGGTGTAAAAATAATGGATAAGTTTGGAAATGTGGATATACTCAGGTGTGGTAAAAAAAGGATAGAATTTGTGAATTGATGAATAATAGTTCTTTGAAGTGATTCAATCATATGGAAAAAAATAATGATAATAGGTTAAAGAAATGGGATTATAATTAATAAGTGTCAGGGGTTAGGAGGTGAAGAAGGCTTGGAAAGAATTTGATAAATATGGTGACAGGCATAATGCACTGAAAGGGTTTTGGTATCCAAGATGCTCAGGAGTGCGTGTAAGATAGGTGTTGATGACTTGGTGTGTGTAGGAGTTTGAGTTGTTGCTGATGTAGATGTTTGGAGTAACGGCATTTTACCGCACAGGGGTTTTTCCACGATTCAGCATTGAAAGGATAAACGGAGGTGGTTTGTGTTCTTATTGTTACCTCTCAACAGAAACATTTCTGTTAAAACGATAAACATTTATGAAGACTGAAAGGATAAGATTTTTCTGCTTGAGCACTATTTTGAACAAACCCTCCTTTTCCGATTTCCCGAAATTTCTTTAATGGAATAACTGAAACGGATCACGAAATTAAAGTGATTCAATTTGAATGAACTTTCATAAAGAATGGAATGAAACTGTTGTTCATAATCGGGAATGGAGGAGGAGAGACACCAGACAAAGCTTTTAATTATTTCCTGGAGGACCTAATTCCCTTCTTGATGCCTTTTAATCAGGTCATTACTGAGGAATTAATGCTTCATCACATTCTATCATCCGTAGATCACAAACAGATTCGTTGTCTGAGCCTTCACTGTGCGTTTTGGTTGAAGGTTTATTGCTTTGTCAGCTGCGATATGAAACTCGAATAACCTTTTTTAGGGAATTTTGGATGGAATTTAAGTGGCTTGTGTCCAAGGTAAAGTGACGCCTTG
The DNA here is from genome assembly GCF_036898095.1 of Palaemon carinicauda. NCBI lineage: Eukaryota > Metazoa > Arthropoda > Malacostraca > Decapoda > Palaemonidae > Palaemon > Palaemon carinicauda. Next base: position 145,826,305 of record NC_090732.1, read on the forward strand.
TCTGTCAACATTGTATTAATTAGAAAAACGAGTTGGTAAATGAAATACTTGTTTATAAAACATTAGCCAAGTCACGTTCACTTACGTGCCTCATGTTATGGAAGTTTTGATGTTTTTGAACTATTTTGAACTATTTCGACTTTCATTCCTAACTGGGTAGGGTGCAGGTTTCTAATCCTGAATTATTTGTGTATGGGTTACTTAGTCCCATACAGTGAGTATATCTGAATAGACATAGTCTATACCTATAGATTTCTTTATGCATTGATTCTATGGAGAACCTTTTACCTCTTTACTCGCGAAAAACGTAAAACTCGGTTATGGATAAATTACTGAATTAATGAACCCTTGAAGACTTTATGATCATAGTTTTAACGGGGCAGGATAGGTGATGCCTATTATGAAAACTTATAAAATCTCTCTGAAGACACTTCCAATTTATCCCGAAATCAAAGTTTAAAGTTTCAGATGCGGTAAATAATATAAGTAGAACCGAAACAGAAGGTTACATCTCACTTGAAGATAATGAAATTGGAACACAAATGGATTATCTAATTTATACGTAAGAAAATGTTGGGATTGTACATGAAAATATATTGAGATTTCACATAACTAGGCCTATATTGAGCCCAGCAATGATAGAAAATGGAATTTGCAAAATAATAAAGAAATTTGAATTATATTCCGCATTAATGAGCTTTTTAAAGTTACTATAACTCTCCTCCCAAGAAGAATGAGAATCTGGGAACCTGTATATCCGCATTTCCCAAACATATCGCTTGTCCATTTAAAAAAAGAATCTTAAGCTCCATGTTCAATTCCCTTTTAGTGATACCTTTTAAAAATTTCTGTTGAATTTTTCTCTTTAAATAATTATCTCAGAAACAGCACGAGGAATAGAATTACTTATATATATATATATATATATATATATATATATATATATATATATATATATATATATATATATATATATATATGTGTGTGTGTGTGTATATGTATATATATATATATATATATATATATATATATATATATATATATATATATATATATATATATATATATATATATATATATATATATATATTCAAAACCCTTTCTTGAATTATGCCTAGTCTTATGACAAAATAAACCCCATAGTTGAGCTGTGTTATCAGTGTACCTCACATTGGGCACTGTAGTCATTAGTTTCACTCGTCGTTAGTATTCTTCTTTACCTCCATTCCTATTTCCCTATTTTAATGCCTTTTACTTCATGCCTGCACTTGGGAACTGAATGGCCTCATAAGGCCCCAGCTCCGAACCTTATGGGCCAAATTTATAAATCTTTTCTTTCTATTCAGAGTAGATTCTAAATTGTTCCGTTTCTAATAAAGTGAAAAAGAGAGTGAATGGAAAAGTAGTAATCGCTAGGCTTTAAAATCTCCTGATTCGTCGTTATTTCTTATTTGTTATTTTGCAAACATCGGACGAAACAAACCAAAAATCCCGTTTGCTCACAAAGGAAGCTTTCAGAGAATGGATTGTCCTTGTAAAAAAAAAAAAAAAAAAAAAAAAAAACCGAAAACAGAGCGGAGAGAAAAACAAATAAATAACGAACCCCAGATTGTTCGGACTTTAATCGGGGACATAAAACTCCACGCAATGGACTTCAAAAACAAGAGAAATAGATGGAGGGAAGAAAAATAATCGCTTTTGATGAATGAGTCGTTTCTGGAAAAAGTGAAAGCAAGAAAATATTATGATCAAAATTTCAGAGGAAAAAGGAGTTATGACATTCGAGAGAGTGAAATCTAAAAGGATAGATTGTAGATAAAAATAGGAATGTTTATTGAAAGAATATTCACTTTAACATATAGGAATTTTGGTATAAAAAACATTTATATAAATCTGTAAGATTCTTTCTGCTTAATAGTACTATCTCATTCATGGGGCAATTGTTTTCTTTTAAGTTGTTATACATATTTGTACATAATAATTCGATCTGATACACAAATTAAATTTACAAACTTTGAATGTAATATGATTCCTAAATGGACATACCAACTGAAATAAGGAAAATGATTAACAGGAAATATAGAGCAATGAAGTGAACTGTTATAGTTTAAATTTTTAATCAACTTTGTGATCTACTATTAAGGGATTATAAGTAGAGACCACGAAATATTAGACATGAATACGATATTGCAATTGAAGAACGGGAAATATTAATAGCCACTCAATGAAAAATCAGACCCTTTACAAAAGTGCTTTCAGTCGTTACTGATGATGTAAGAACACATTTATAACTCTTCCCTCATTTGTGACGAATCGATATGGGAAACCCTCACTCACATGCACATTTGTTTCATCAATTTGCGTTGTTTTTACTCAACGAGAGTGATTCCAGAAAGTAATACCCCTTTGATTCTTAAATAGGAGTTTAAGATTGTTACCATCACAACCATAACATAATTCAGTGTTGATGCTAATATGACGTACAGCACGTTCTAACAAAATATGTTTTTTTTTTCTAGTTAGACACGTGTCCTAACCTCTAGGAATCTAAGGTAAGAGATCTATACACACAGTAGCATGTTTGAGCAAAGACAACTCAAGGCAGTCAATGATCTTTGTTCCAGCCTTTATATTACTAGTTCACATACTTATAGGAGGACGACCTGGTTAAAGCCGCTTACACACGAGGGGCTAATGCAGGGTGGACACTGATTTGCCCGTATTTCTTTACCTTCGAAACAGTTTCCCGATCAAACAGTCTAACTTAGGCTGCCCATTCACTAGCGACTGAATCTGTGAGATTAGATCAAAGTGGGCGGAGTTTCAGCATATCGTTGTGTGAATGTTCATTTTGATCCTCCAATCTGGCTGTATGGTCTAATCGCTACACTCGATTGTTCTTTCAGATCTAAAGGAGCTCATTTACAGATAGATATAATTTGCCCCGACTGGAACTGCTTGTTTGTGGCTGGGTTAGTCAAACTGGTCAGTCTCTATATCAGAAGCCTCATTATTTTGTTTCTTTCGAGGGAAAAAATAGTAGTGGAAACATAATGTCTGAGATTTGGGTGGACAAGGTTATTTTTTTTTTTTGGTAGCGAATTTATTGAGATTTATAAGTGTCATCCATTCCTAAGGAATGTAAAAAGCAAAATGCATTCAGATAGAAACGCTAAAAAACAAGGCTTACGAAGTTCTGATAGAAAAACTTAAAGAAAAGTGTCCAGAAGCAAATAAAGACATGGTGACTAAAAAGCTCAACAATATGCGCACTGTGTTTTGAAAGAAACTAAAAAATGTTAAAGCCTCCAAGAATTCTGGCACAGGAACTGATGAGGTGTATGAACCAACTCTATGGTATTATGATATTCTATCATTTATAAAAGAATCAGAAACATCTGTGCCTAATGTGCAAGGGAAACTAATATATATTGCATTATTGTATTTCATGAAAAGAACATATTAACTTTAACCATGTAATATATAATAATTCCGTATATAAATGAAACTAAATTTTTAAAGGCAACCCATATGTACAAATTTATTTTGAAATATCTAATATTTAGCATTCATAACCCATAAAACAGCAATCATTTATGTTCAGATACCAAAAATATTTCAAAACCTCTCTAATTGCCAGTGTACTGCACCTTCACCATTGAAATAATTCATAAACATTTCTCGAACTTTCTTTGCATCTCTGGTGTCATGTCCATTTACGTCAGGTAATAATGGTGCATGATAATCGGAGGGCAAATCCATCGACACATCTGGAATTTTAGCATGACCCTGAAGATGATTGTGCAACAAACAACATGACATTATGACATTAAAATTTTCTCCGTATTTTCTAATTTTGAATTAAATGGAGCTGAAAATATTCGAAAAACTGCTTTCAGTCTTCCTAATGCACACAGTAATATTCGGCGAGCTCTGCAAAGTCCATAGTTGAATATCCTTTTCTGTTCATTTACATCGTTTTGAACGTAAGGATTTAAAAAAAAATAATTGAAAAGCTTCATATCCTATGAAAACAAAAGGTAAAGGTTCTGATGAGGATGATGGAGAGGCAACATGGGGTATTGAAAGACTACTTTCGGATAATTTTTGACCAAATATTGTGTTTTCAATAACACCTCCATCAGATATTCCGCCATTCGTTCCAAAATCACGCATGATAAATTCGCCTTTTGTATTGACGACTGCCATTAGATATTAGGATATGAAACCCTTTATAATTTATAAAAATAGAAGCCTGCATCTTTAGGTGGAGTGATTGCTACATGTGTACCAGGTTATTGAATAGAATGAGGCTATTATATTTGTGCAATAAAGTTTAAAAAATTTGTTTACCTTCATATATTCCCTCTTTAGTAAGGCCATGTGGCTTGACAGGTTTCTGGAATTATTTGACAGGTAGTAGGTTGGCCAGGGCACCAGCCACCCGTTGAGATACTACCGCTTGAGAGTTATGGGGTCTTTTCACTGGCCAGACAGTACTACATTGGATCCTTCTCTCTGGTTACGGTTCATTTTCCCTTTGCCTACATACACACTAAATAGTCTGGCCTATTCTTTACATATTCTCCTCTGTCCTCATACACCTGACAACACAGATTACTAAGCAATTCTTCATCACCCAAGGGGTTACTGCATTGTAATTGTTCAGTGGCCACTTTCCTCTTGGTAAGGGTAGAAGAGACTCTTTAGCTATGGTAAGCAGCTCTTCTAGGAGAAGGACACTCCAAAATCAAACCACTGTTCTCTAGTCTTGGGTAGTGCCATAGCCTCTGTACCATGGCCTTCCTCTGTCTTGGGTTAGGGTTTTCTTGCTTGAGGGTACACTCGAGCACACTTTCCTATCTTATTTCTCTTCCTCTTGCTTTGTTAAAGTTTTTATAGTTTATATAGGTGATATTTATTGTTGTTACTCTTCTTAAAATATTTTATTTTCCTTTTTTCCTTTCCTCACTGAGCTATTTTCCCTGTTGGAGCCCCTGGGCTTATAGCATCCTACTTTTCCAACTAGGGTTGTAGCTTAGTAAGTAATAATAATAATAATAACCGTTGAGAAGATATTGCCTCATTGTATTTAAGATCTTCATATGATCGTCCTGTTGCTAAATATCGTAGTGCAGCAGAAATTCTTTAATGGGGTGTTATTGCCTTCCTCGTGCACGCGTCCTGCCTCTGTATAAAAGGTGCTACTGTATTAAGTAATTCATGATGAGTGTCCATATCCATTCGAAGATAATTAGACCAATCATCAAGGTAAAGTTTCAATTCCAGTAAATTTGAATGAGAAAAAACTTTCTCTAGCCATCCTTTAATCCAAAATCTCTTCTTGTCTGCCCTTTTTCTTAAGTCATATATTTACAAGTCAAAAAAGCAATAGCATAAAGGTCATTATCATGGAGCGGTTCCGCCATAGGTGTTAACTGCTCTACTGCTGAAACTGAAATGTCATGTTTTTGAAGATCTGATCGTAGCGTGAGTGCTCACTTGTACAATTTAAAAGCCCTGTCCACTACAATCTGATCTCTCAATCAAGTCGCTAGTGAATGGGCAGCCTAAGACAGTCAGTATGCACAGTCAGGCTAACGTGCGACTTGGGCCAGACTCTGGGCAGGGGATCCAGGCCAGGAGGCAGGGTGAGGTCAGAATTGTAGACAATGACATTATCTATACTCTTAATCACCACCCACACCACACAATTGGTAACAGTGCCTGCCCAACGTGTTTTGACCTCTCGAGTGGAAGGGGCTCAAGATTGCTGCCATATTCCTAGAGTAACGATACAGGAGTTCAGAGATTTCTCTAAGATCAGAAAAGGAGGGAAAAAGAAAGGAAAAAATCTTATGACTATAGAATACTTTGATCTGTTATTTGCATGGCATCTTAGGACCTCTAGAAGGAAACCCCACTGTGCACTACAGTGAACCAGATCCATAACTAAACCTGTCACTTGTCTAAACGATTTACGTATATGCTTATGCCTTTCATTTCTTCTTGCCGCAGTATTCCCTCATCTTCCATATTCCTGGATATAATTTATCATAAAAGTTCTGATGCCAAAGCCTCATTATATGTGGTCTCTCTCATCATTAATGTTCTCTTTGACAGGACTTAATATACATTCAGTGAAAGACAGCATATAGCCGCATCGGCCAAAAGTGAGAGAAAACATTTGATGATTCAGCCACAGTTTTCACTCGCTAAGAGTAAAAACTTTCAAGTTTCGTCCTAAAATTGATATAAACTCCAGAAAATCTTGCTGAAAAAGAAGAGAAATAAAAAGTATCACTCACGAGAAGAGCACTTCAGCAGTCTTTTCTTCATTCAGGCACATAAAACTTTTTAAAAGTTCTCTGCAGTAAAACGGGAGAACAAACAGACAATGTCGCGCAAATCTCTAACAATATGCTATGGAAACAAAGGCAGGGATTTATCTTTGACTGGATGCATGCAGGATAAATCCCCCCCCCCAAAAAAAAAAAAAAAAAAAAAAAAAAAAAAACACTAAATAAAGGTTAGAGCTGGTTTGATCTGAGCAATTCAATTTTTATAGATTATTCACTCAGACGGTGTGTACCATAAAACCTCATATCAGTTCAGAGAATTATTATTATTATTATTATTATTATTATTATTATTATTATTATTATTATTATTATTATTATTATTAGGTAAAGTACAACCTTAGTTTGAAAAGTAGAATGCTACAATCCCCAGAGTTTCAACAGGGAAAATAGCCTAGTGAAGGAAGGGGGTCTAGGACAATTACCCCCCGTGGACAGTTACCCACCATGGACAGTTACCCCCGAGGACAATTACCCCCCTAGGACAGCTACCCCCCAGGACAACTCATTTTATAAATGGTTTAAAATAATTGAAATAAAACTAATATAACATCATTCGAAATAATTTTAATGTATACTGTATAAATACATTTACATACGATATTCTTAAAAGAAAGTTGAAAAGTCATAAAAACATCAAAATTAAAAGTTTAAAAATGTAAATTATATGCAATACTTCGTAGGTATTGTACTAAATCTCTATTTTCATAGTTTTTAGTGACTGAAATAATACGGTTTGCAACATCTAAATATTTCTTTCGAGATGGCTGTCCATGATAACCTGCCAAAGATTGAACCATATGTATTTGTTGCAATGAATGTTCTCTTTTAATGCATGTTAAGAACTTCCAAATATTTGGATGACAACAACCAACATTCGCTAAGAAACTCCTGTGACACCCTTCTACTGCATTATTGGTTCTAGGATGTTCATCTACCATTCCGTTGTACATACTCCACAACTCAATTGAAAACAATGGTTCGCGCCTTCTTCCTCTTCGACATGGGCGTCCTAAGTATATATGTGTCTTCAAAGTAGTCTTGCAATGGATATGTTTCAGGCGGGAGGAATTCACACAGTTTCAAATGATTTTTCGACATCACAGGACGGTACCAAAGCTATAGCTGCTATCATTTTCTTTGCGATAGAAAACTCTTTATCATCCAGGTATCGCTGCTGAAATCCACAAGATTGAAATTTTCTATATAAGCTTTGGCAAAGGCGAAAAAAGCACCCCTTTATTTCGGATTGTGGGAATGCCAGTTGTAATCATACCTTTTTCAAAGTCGACCATGATAGTCTTTGGGGCCAAATCATGTTTCAGTAGTTTTAACTGCTCCAATTGGTTTGAGTAAGTTGTTTGGATTTTATCTGGTAAAAGGGCATATATTAATGGAATTGAACGATTATTTATGAAAGCATGAATCGTGTATAATTGTAAAAATAGCCGAGGCACTGTTTTGAACGTTCCATCTAGCGACCAATGTGACGCTTGACTCAAGTAATCCAAGTTTTTCTGTGTTCCAAAGATCAGAATTCTTTTGTCAATTGGCCCAGAGTCAAAAAGCAGAAAAACTTGACCATCTTGTGTTTTGTTATATTCATCTGTTAAAACAAGTTCCTGGGCATTTGAAGGGAATTGCCGTGAGCCAGATAAACGTTGTCGATGTCGTCTAATATTACGTCTTAAATGATTAATTGGTGGTAGGTTTGCTCCGGTTTTTTCATCAATGCTTCCACAAGCCTTGGAAAGTATTCTGCGCCGTTTCTTCTATACTGATGGCTCTCATATTGACTCTTTGGATAGTTTTTGCAGCATCAATTTTCGCTTTAGATGGTGCATGTGTGTGATTATGAAGAGTACCAACAACTTCACTTCGTTGAATGTGAACTTTTACTTTATCTTTGCAACTGGCTTTGTTTCTTCTTTCTTCACACTCAGAAGACGCAACACCATTTGCCAATTCTTTCTGCTTAAGATATATATATATATATATATATATATATATATATATATATATATATATATATATATATATATATATATATATATATATATATATATATATATATCCATTAAGCACTAGTATGTCTTTTCCTCTAGAACTTCTGATAAATTCCATGTTGCTTAGGGGATATTGGTCGTTTCACTAAATACCAAGAAAAGTAATGCCAAGGAAGTAAATAAAAGAAATTTTTCTTGAAACCATTTGAAAAAATATTGTTTATAAACAATTTCTGAAACTATATAACTGTACTAAAGAGTAGTTTAGAGAGCAACAACAGTTTAAGGACAGTTTTACGAATATTTTATTGGAATGATTTTTTTATACATTAAAAATACTTTAAACTTTGTTATATTAGTTTTATTTTTATTATTTTAAACCATTTATAAAATGAGTTGTCCTGGAGGGGGGGGGGGTAATTGTCCTAGGGGGTAATTGTCCTCGGGGGTAACTGTCCACGGGGGGTAATTGTCCTGATACCGAAGGAAGGAGATAAGGGAAAATATCAATCTAAAAAGTAATGAAGCAAGAAAATATAAAATACTTGAAAATCATTAGCAGCGTTAAAGTAGATCTGGCCCCCCTTCTCTCTCTCTCTCTCTCTCTCTCTCTCTCTCTCTCTCTCTCTCTCTCTCTCTCTCTCTCTCTCTCTCTCTCTCTCTTTCTATATATATATATATATATATATATATATATATATATAATGTATGTATATATATAATATATGTATATATATATATATATATATATATATATATATATATATATATATATATATATATATAATGTGTGTATGTAATATGTATCTATCTATAGATATATATACATAAATATATGTATATATATATGTATATATATATACACACACTATATATATATAATATATATATATATATATATATATATATATATATATATATATATATATATATATATATGTATGTATATATATACACTATGAAAAGACGCAAATGTCAATCTGTTAAACATAAAAGAGCTGGCAGCAAGTTTGAACATTTGAAATTCACCAGATTTAACCGCCAGATTAGCAAGTTCGTTCCACAAGCTGATCACAGCCGGAATAAAACTTCTAGTAAAATATTGTGTAGTATTGAGCCTTATGGTGAAGAAGGCAAGACTCTTGTAATTAACTGCAACCTAGTACACGTAGAGGATGGAAAGTTCCGAATGTTAGAAATTATAATAACGAAAAATCTTATGCAAAAAGGACAAAGAATTAACTGAACGACGGTGCCAGATATTTGGATCCATGTAAGGAATAAGAAATCTAATAGACGGCATGATTTTGTCAAAATTAAGATAAGATTCAACAGTTAAAAATCGGTCAGGAAACATATGATGTAAATGTGGTGGAAATAGAAAAAAAAAAAAATTTCATGCTGTTCACTGAAAATCTTGAGGCTTTCCCAATAATCAATTTTTTTGTGCAATTGAAGAAAAAACACCAAATGTATTTCTGAAAGGAAAATTTGAAATGAAGTCGCATCTAGAATTTTAAATGAATTTTACATAGTTAGAGATCTCAAAACTAAAGATCTGGATGTTGAGCTACTGTTCTTTACATTTATATAATCATAATTTTACCTTATTTAGGTTTCCACTTCATGCCCATAATTTACACCTTGCACAAGTTTTAGCTAGATCGCTATTAAGGGATTTAGCAGCCCCAGCTCCACATTCAGGAGATGGAATTGATCCAAAGTGAATAACATCATCTGCTTATGCAAAAAGCTAGTTTTTAGGCCTAACCAAATGTGTGTATATTGTATAAAAAGTAATGGGCAGAGAAAAAACTCCAAAGGGACTATTAAATTACTATTGTCCCATGGTGCATATCGATGACACTCACTGCAATCTATTACATGAAGTTCAATGATGCTGTTGAAAAATATCCATAACTCGCATCTGTTTTAAATTCAAAATAAAGGGCTCCATGATTAACAATGTCAAAGGAAGAACTAAAATAAAAGCCAATCATACATATATGCTACAATTAAGGGATTCTGTACAGTATTGAAAATGTAAGAAGGTATCGCATGCTCCAAGTCATTTGCAAAAGCCAAACTGCAGACTAAGGAACAGACGATTACCTACCTTATATCTATCTAGATATTTTGCTAAACAAGACATTGCAAAACATTAGATAGGAGTTATGGAAAATGGAAGGTAATCAGTAGGCTAGAGCTACCACAAACGCATTTACCTAATGGAGTAACATTACCAATTCTCTAACCAGTTAAAAAAGAACCTCCTAATGCTAACTTGCAAAAATGTCTACAACTAAGGAGCTAAGGAATCAGCTGTCTAGATAAAAACCAAGGGAAAATCCCCTTTGGGTCTACACCTTCCTAGTCATGAAGATTTGATTTCACGGGCCTGAAAAGCTAAACTAGGTAGTTTAGCTTCACAAAAACAAATGAAGAATATTGGGTTTGTTATTACTCTGCTTAATTTCATCCATCATCCAAAAGGGTTGCCATTTTCTTTGACCAGCGAGTTAGTAGTTAGAGTGTTCCACAAAACTTTACGTCAGCTTATTGTTGCAGAAGTTGCAATTTAGTAGTGAAGGTAGTTTTAGTTGCCGGTGAGCGCTCGAGTTGGCAAGTCCCTCACCTGAGAGGGTAGTTATGTATAGTGTACTTACGAACGAACCTTTTGTAATAAATGAAGAAATCCCATATTCTGACGTCTCATTATCCGTCTACATGGGTCATATTGGTGTCAGGTGTAAAAAATGTCTTTTGTGTATGATGTGAGTGAAGTTGTTCTTTGAGCCAGTGAAATAAAAGTTCAAGATGCCGGGATACACAAGGACTAACATTGCAGACGCTGCTGCTGCAGGAGATGAGAACAAAGGAGCAGTCGAATATAGAGTTGCCGATGAAGAATATAAACAGGAAATTAGAACGCAAGAATTGGAAAATAAGTTAGATAACTTGCAACAGTTAATAAACAGACTGTTGGTGGATCGAGAACAGGAGCGGCGCGCAACCATAGCATAGCAGACTTACATGGACGAAGTTCAAACGCACACAAGTGAAAGTACACATGCACAGCCGAGTGATGATACGCAAATCGTAGTTCGAAATTTGCCAGAACGTCAGGTAAGTGTTAGGCCTTTTGATGATAAGTGGCCTAATGAAGGGTTTCAATCGATTGAAGTGTTTTTGAGAGACTTTGAAGTAGCTACATATGGGTGGTTGGAAGAGAATAAGCGGCTCAAGTTATACTGAAATAAAACTACGCTTAATTGAAAAGTATGCCTTGCCTGATGCGAGAAAGGGAGACCTAAAAGAAAATTACAAACCCAAAATCGGGGAAGGTGAATCTGTTCTTAGTTTTGCAACTCGCATTTTTCGGGATTGCGATTTGTTTTCTACCCTGAGTGCCAATCTCCCAGAAGGTGATAAAAAGGCAATTAATCCTAAACATATTCGCAGGTTAGTAAACCCATATTTAAGTGGTTATTTGTTCAATGACAATCGCTCGTTAGCAGATGTAGTGAGTGAGATACAAAACATTTTGGACAGTTTGCCAGAAGAAAAAAGGACTGTGAATAATGGGGCCGATTCCGGGAAGCTGGCAGCCATGAGAGGAAGTCGACCCCCGAAGAGTAGTAAGGTGGAATGCAGTCAGCAGATTAGCAGAGTCTTCAGATGTTGGCACTGTGGGGGAGAGGGGCCCCGACGATTGGAGTGCCCCACCCGAAGATCCCCCCGCTGTTACACTTGTCAGGCCTACGGTCATTTATCTTGAGAGTGCCCAGCAAAAAACGCCCAGGGCGGGTGGGCTGTGGCGCACACACACCTCCCCCCACCCAACGTCCGAGGAAAAGGAAACAGAGGAAGGGGGAGACGAGGGAGTTCGATGCCTCCCGCATGGTATCACAAGCAGTAGTCGAGGAAGCCGTGATGACAGACGTGACAGAGCAGGCACTGGGACATCCATCGGTATCCCCGACCTCACCTCCGAGGCACTAGGGAGAGGGCCAGGGGCCAGCGGCATTGCAGCTGAGGTCATTGGCCCAGGCCCCATATCTTGTAATGGCTGTCTAGGAATGTTAGCAGTTAGGATCGACCTGCAAGATAAATCCATCTGAGCGCTGATTGACACGGGAGCCAGTGTTTCATACATTGGAAAAAAATTCTCCTCAAACCCACAACAGCCAGCGGCGTCCATTGTTCTTGACACTCCAGGAGGAAATAAACTACACATAGAGCATAAAACAATCTTCAAATTCAAGGTGGGGTCTGTGAAGTTTACACATGATTTTTTTGTCGTGCCCACCTTGGGAATTCCAGGAATCGAGGCTATCTTAGGAATAGATTTTATCTCTAATCAAACTTGCATTTTTGATGGAAAAGATAGGCTACAATAACAGTAAAAGCAGGAGGGTACATTTTGCCGATAGAAAGTCATGAGACATTAAGTGCGTGTGTTAGCTCGGAGAGACATAAAAGTAGGGTAATAGCTGTACCTGTGAGAGGAGAAGTCTTGTCTCCCCAGACCCTTACGAGCATATGTGTGACCCCGTGTTGCCCACTTGCGGAAGGTAGTTGTTAACCCCCATGACAATTGGGACCATATGATATTAGAGGGCTTGACAGAAATTAAAGAGAAGAGCTGATATAACTATAGTTAATTTGTCAAATAAAAGAATTGTTTTAGGAAGTGATTCTGTATGTGAATTAGAATTATGTGAAATTGCTTATAATGGGATGTTGGGAGCCACAACTCCAGCCCGCACAGACAAATGCACTCAGAATTTGATAATGCAAGCGCAAAGATTATGTCTGTCAGAATATCAGCCTGTAGTTAGTGACACTGTTAATAATTATTCTGATGTAATTCCAATTGGAGATGACCCACCCGGGATGATTGATCGATTTCCCTTTAGCATTGAAACTGGGCAGGCGGAGCTGATCAGGTCAAGGCCTTAAAAGGGATAATCGAGGATAGCGAATCCCCCTGGGCTTCTCCAATTGTAGCTGTTAGGAAAAAGGATGGCTCGGTAAGATTGTGTGTGGATTATAGGAAATTGAATGGAGTCACTAAGGAGAATGCATTTCCATTGCCCTCAATCGAAGAATTACTTGTGAAAGTACGGGATAGCAAATATTTTACAACTGTTGATTTAAAATCTGGATACTATCAAATACCCATTCAGGAAGACAATAAATGTAAAACGGCATTTATAGCTAACGATCAATTATTTCAGTTTAATTTTCTTCCTTTCGGTGTTAAAAATGCTCAGTCATTTTTCTAGAGTAATGATGGCGGTTTTGTTGCCCTTAATTGGCCATAATGTTCTTGTTTATTTAGATGATATCATAATTACAGAGAAAACAGCCGAAGAACGTAATAATAATATTCGTAAAGTTTTAGAAGCATTGCGATATAATGTTATGAAAATAAATTCGTCAAAGTGCAAATTTTTCTGTAAACAGGTCACATAATAACCCCAGAATGTATCCAACCCTGCCCCAGTAAAGTAGCGGCTATTATAGATTTCCCCAGGCCACGTAACTCTAAGGAAGTAGCTGGATTCCTAGGACTTCCTGGGTATTACCGTAAATTCATGAGGTTTTTGAGAGATAGCGAGACCCTTAGATGCTTTAAATAAACAAAAAAGTAATAAATTGTGGAGGGGAAGAAGAAAGGGCCTTTAACCATTTGAAAGTTGCCTTAAATAGCAATGAGTTACTCGCATATCCTAGATTTGAGCACCCGTTTTTAGTGACAACAGATGCGAGTAGCTTAGCTATTGGTGGCGTAGTTTCTCAACGAGATGATAAAGGCAGAGAGCGACCCATTTGTTTTGATTCCCGGGCGTTTAAAAGGGGCAGAAAAGAATTATAGTAGATTCGATCGAGAGGCTTTGGCTATCCTTTGGGTTCTAGAGAGGCATCGGTTCTTTTTATTAGGTCAGTCGATTGAGTTGCAAAATAACCATTGCCCCTTTCGTGATTTTTATTATAAAAATGATATGATCTCGGCAAGCGAGATGGATTGAGAGATTGTTAGAGTTTAATATAAAGGGTTTTCACCACATAGAAGGTAAAGCTAACAAGGTAGCTGATGGTCTCTCTAGAGGTGCAGTAATAGGAGTAATAATTAGTCCACAAAAGAGGAACGAAGAACGTAACCAAAATATTGAAGACCCCATCATAATAGAGAAAATAGAGAACGGAATGAGAGTTCTCGCGATAAGCATGCAGAAGACGGAGAGAGAGAGAGAGAGAGAGAGAGAGAGAGGGGGGGGGGGAAAGCTGCAGATGGAGAGAGAGAGAGAGAGAGAGACGTGCGATGAAGATGAATATAGGTGGGTGGCCGAGGTTTTGACCAGGGGTGTTAGAATGAATGCCAGGATGATGCAGGTTTGATCGACTTAGGAGGCTGGGACATAAAAGAAGTCCGAGAGGGACAGAAAAAAGAGGAATGGATGGAAAGAGTGCGAGTAGTGATTAAAGGGGAATCGGAGAGTTATCCGTCATTTCTGAATGTGCTTTAGGAGAAATTTTTTATCGAAAATTATATCTTATATTGTGCTTACGAGAAGAGGAGAGGGGAATTTTGTGCACGGGTAGTTCTTTTTCCCTCTTTAATTATACGAGCCATCCACATTGTACATGCAAGTCCGTATGTAGGGCATTTAGGGATTGATAGCAGCACATTAAGGAGAGCACGTGAATCCTTCTTTTGGTTAGGAATGAAAAGATCTATAGAGAATTATATAAAAGGTTATCATGCTTGTAACTGTTCCAAAGAACATAAAAACACTGTACTGGAAGCCAGAAAGTGGCCTGTGGTTCCTATTAAATTTTATAGAGCGCATATGGATGTAGTAGGACCATTTCCTACTGGGTTAACACAACATAAGTATATATGTGTATTTGTGGATGCATTTACTCGGTACACTCATACTTACGCAATGTTGGATAAATCTGCAAATTCATTAGCCCAGGCGCTGTGCTATTTCATTACTAGGTTTGGTTGCCCGAAAATTTTGATAGGTGATAACGATCTTAAGTTTATAAATAAGGTGGTGAAATCGATCACGGACTTGATGAAAATTGAACACTTTTCAGTGACTGCATATAGGCCTTCAGCAAATGGATTAATGGAATCGCATAATAGAGAAGTAGTGCGAATTTTACGTCTTTAGTGGCTGATGACCCCATTCATTGGCACGCCATGCTTCCTACAGCTGAGCTAGCTTCGCTCAAGGACACGCCTTTCTTTTTAGTGTATGGACAGGATCCTGTGTTGCCATATACAGTACTCATTAATTCACAAATATTGCCAAATTATTCAACTGAGCTATACCGTGTATATTTATCTAATCTATTGAGGAGAGTAATGGACACCACTGAAAGGTTTTTGGAAAGAGCTAATGAAAATCACAGCTCAAAGTATGATGGTCGGTTTAAAACCGCACCGGTAAAAGTATTTGTGGGCGAACGTGTGTATTTGAAACAATTACAACATAGGAAACACAAACTATAGCCAGCGTATTTGGGTCCGTACTGAGTAAAGATGGTTAAGTCTAACACAGTTGTGATACAAAGCATTGTAAATGACGCAGTGTCTGAACATCATCAGGCACACATACATGTGGTACCTGAAGAGGTAGTTTTCAAAAGTGTTCCTCCTTACCCCTGCATACGTGACATCCCTCGAGTTGATGAGTAGAAATTTTTATTTTCCTTTGCTGCTGTTGTTATTTGAACAGACCTTATTTCTTCTTTTGACGTGTTTTAAATAATCGTGATGATAACAATGTGTTCTTTTATGTTGATGATAAATGTTTACGTAAAATGTAGTGGTAATTTTGCCGAATGTGGAAATTAACATTGAACCTAAAAACAATCAGAGGTTAAATAGATCAAGTGAGATCTGTCTGGCAGATGCTGTATTATTCATGTATTTATATGATTCCTGGTTGTTGGGGTCAGGGGTGTTCCCGAATGGCAAGTGGCTGCGGGATTAAAGTTCAGCCTTGAGGATAGGCAGCGTTAGAGAATGTGTAGATGTGAATACCTTATACTTAATGTTATTAGAGAAGGGCGGGAAGATGAACGATTTTCTCGGGAAAACGGCTAG
The DNA here is from genome assembly GCF_036898095.1 of Palaemon carinicauda. Classification (NCBI taxonomy): domain Eukaryota; kingdom Metazoa; phylum Arthropoda; class Malacostraca; order Decapoda; family Palaemonidae; genus Palaemon; species Palaemon carinicauda. Next base: position 145,842,795 of record NC_090732.1, read on the forward strand.
TGGGTACTGGTTGATAGTTGCAAGTGCAAGTGTTGTAGTAATTTAAATAAATGGTGAAACGGTGGTGGCGAGTTGTGTTGTGAAATTGTGCTGTAAACCCGGACAAGTAAAATCAAGGGATGAAGGAATATCTATTCCTACCCACGTCCCGTCCAAGAAGCCTGTATTGCCCACAACCAGAGGGAGATCATTGATGAGATTACGACGTATACCTGATGTTATGATTTTTTTTATTTTTGAGTATTCTGTGTTTTGGTTGCATAGGTCTTAAGAGGAAATGAGTGGCATTACTTATATTGTGTTGTCTTTATTTTACATGTAATATTTCATTTTTTTTATTTTTTGTGGAAATATGTTATTTTCTTGGGTGATTTCTATATATATACATATATATATATATATATATATATATATATATATATATATATATATATATATATATATATATATATATACATATATATATATATATATATATATATATATATATATATATATATATATATATATATATACATATATATATAGACCAATGAGG
>NC_090732.1:145848332-145850832 GCF_036898095.1 Palaemon carinicauda
AAAATACCTGGACTACGGAAAAGTCGTTACAATTTATAGCCCTCTATGGATGACATTGAACACAGCTTGTGTTAATCTCACAACTGTTGTTACTGATTTTAGTCTAAGGACAGGCAGCTGTGTGTTATCATGGGCTAAATCAAATCCTATTTAAACCATCTTCCAGAGTAGTAAGTGATGGATTCGTGTATGGAATTTTTTTTCTCTGTTGTTGATCTCGAAATGGAAAATGATTGAAAAACGGTGTCATAAAATGTTTAAGAATTTTACCTGAAGTGTATCATAAAGAAAAAACAGACCTCGCCACATGGTCACCTGTACATTTCCATGCGGTTTATATAATACTTCTGCCCCTTTGTCATAACTCCATTCTTTCTTATTACTCATTTCATCAAATGACAAAACAGCAATACCTAGTAATCGAGACTTCATACCATCTTTAAAGTCCTCTGGTTTAAATTGAATCGAGCTAACAGTAGCTTATACAACGTTAATTCTGTCTGCACGACGACATGCATGTTGGTAATTTATATTTGAGCTTTTATTTTTTACGTGCATAGCATCCAAATACTACGAAGTTACTATGCATTATCAGTGACAGAATAAATGAATAAACAAAGAGATATATGGACACAAGGAGTTCTATTGTTATGTTGCAACTATGGGTATGGTCAAACCATTTTAAGAGCAAACTCGGAGCCCAATAGCGGCATTGCCAGTTCTCTTGGGTCATTTTCAAAGCACACCTGGCTTGACCGCTTTAATCTATGGGCGAGCCAAGAATAGGAGAAAAGGGTCAACTAATAAGTCATTCGCCCGGATTTGAACGGTCTAAGAATATAATCCTTTAATTTGATTCTCTCCCTAAATTGTTTCCTTCGTTCTTTTTGTTTGCAACCACGTGGTGACAAGTTGAAACTCTTAAATATAACAAATAGCAAAATTGTTATAAAACGATTAACATACTAACAGAAATAATCTTAATTTTGATATCAAATGAATTCATTTCTCAATTCTGATTGATTATTAAAAGACAGGATTCTTTACAAAGGATTTAATTAACTATGTTTAATATGGTATATTTACGTAGGTGATTGTATTGTTTTAGAATTTATCTAATCAATCGACAAAATTAATTTCTGTACAACAAAGGTTATATTAGCAAACGTGGATATGGTGACTTCGTCAGATGAAGTTAGTGCTATCACAAAAGATTCAATAAATTAGTTCATTCAGACCATTTTCATGTCTTCCTTTATAATGTTATCAGTATGCTTAATACCCTTGACCCAATTTGCCTTGCAAATCTGAAACAAAGTCGTTTTTTAAAAGTTGGCTGCATCTGTGACACGTTTTATTGTTTGGTCAATTCCAAATTTAACAATTTCATTACCATTTCCCCATTATTTTTTTTAATATTTAATTTAGTAAATATTTTTTTCCATGTAATGCTAAAACAGGGTTCATTATGATGGTTTTGATTTCAAATATTTTTGCGGGTAATATCTATCTTTTTTTTACTTAATAATTGTTTTGTATAAAGTTAGATGCGTCATAGTTTGTGTTTAATTGAAAGATAAGGCCAGTTAATTAAAAATTAAAAAAAAAAAAAAAAATCTCGACAATCACGCGCACACTGAAATAAAATAAAGTTTTACCTCGCCGTGATCACTAAACCTTAAATGAAAGTCTGTAACTTCAAATATTGTGAATTAGGGAATTATATGACACTTTAGGTCTGAAATACGAAAATATCAACAATCACACGAACAGAAATAAAATAAAATTTTACCTCGCCTTTATCACAAAACCTTGAATTACAGTCTGTGACTTTTAACGTGTCATATAATTCACTAATACACGATTTTTGGTCTTAAATACCAGATAAAACTACTTTTCCTACTGCTGCGAAGCCAACAATAAATGCATGATACATATTTGCGATATCACATAAATTATTTATCATTCTGATGAGGGGGTAACTTGAAAACAGAGGGGGTAACTTGAAACCGGTTTCAAACTACCCCCCCGGTAATCTGAAACCGGTTTCAAGTTACCGGGGGGTAATTTGAAACGGGGGGTAACTTGAATCCTTTACACCGGGATACGATGGGATAACTGCTGAGGAGATATTGGCCGGAAATGAAGTGACCCCCAGAATACTTACATGATTATTATGTAGAATGTGACGTGAAGAGGCAAAACCTGATGGATGAGAAATAGGAGTCTTGGGAAAAAGGACATAAAAGGGAGATCTGACTGATTGCAATAATTAAAAAGGCATCACACTTACGTCTGTTGTCATGAAAATATATAGTATGCTCATTCTAAAGAGGCCAAAGATGAAGATTGATGAAGAGCTGAGAGATCAACTAGCAGGATATCGAAAAAGTGGTTGTTCCGACCAAATTTTCATTTTAAGGGATGTTGTACAGCAGTGTGTAGAATATAGAAATCCTTTTTTGATGGCATTTGTGGATTATATACACATATATTAAAT
>NC_090732.1:145853332-145885832 GCF_036898095.1 Palaemon carinicauda
CTAGATCGTTATCAAGGGATTCAGCAATCCTAGTTCTACAATCAGGGGGCTGGAATTGATGCAGAGTAGCCTCCTCTGCAAATGCAACGAGGCTGCTCTCTAGGCTGAAGAGTAAATTCATTCGAGAGCGTTTAAAAGTAGCAGTGCATAAAGAACTTGATAACCCCCCCCCCAAAAAAAAAGCTTAGTAACTTTCAATAGCCCATAAGAATTGGATGTACTGTAATTAATAGTAAGTTATAGTAAGGCCCGAGAATCTACCTGAGCAATGAACCTGAATTTATAATCCGCGAAAATATTTTTGATATCCATTACATCCATCCGCAAGAATACCCGGGAAGAATTCTTGCAGTTATTATAAACAATACCAAATTCACTTAATTTTTCCTTAACTTTCCGTAACTTTTCCATAACGTTTCAGTTTTGTAAATCGAGTAATCTCTGGCAAATGTATCTTTTAACTCTCCTGGAAATTTATTTTGATGATGTACTAAATCCAGTCCTCTCTATCTCTAAGTTTTCTTAAAATCTAACTTTATATTGTACACACATTGTATATTTTATTCATATTAAAATTTCCCTTTAATGCTCTCTTTTCGGAAATCGTACTAAATAATTCTACCTAATTTGGAAGTCGCCTTTGTGTTCTGACTACTACATGATAGAATGTACTTTTTTACATAAAACCCATATTTCTACTTTACTCGAATTGCTGGTTAACAATATCAGACATATCAAATATAACTCAGTAAATCAAATACAATCTAAGAACTATGAATGCTCAAATAACCTCCAAGCCTTTATTAAGAACATTGTCCATTTGTCACCTAGCTGAACTTAGTTTTTAACCTTTCACTTCACTCCTGCTCCTCCTACTTTACTTTCTTTACTTTGATGGCTGCTTTTCCGGCCCCATACATCAGGAGAACCCTACTGTACCAACCGAATGTGACAGCGCCGAGTAAGGCTGTGAACTCAAAGGCAGTTTGGAAACGACTGAGTTTGAGTTCACAGCCTTACTCGGCGCCGTCACATTCGGTTGGTACACGCTTGCCCTCAGGGAAATGACCAGTATCACTAGCCTTCAACCTGCCGCACACGGCTCTCCTCGTGAGGTGAACCTACTCCGTGCCCTTTGGATACGCCGATTAGCTGAACCTGTACGCGCTGCCATACCCGATGTCGATAGTTTACCCATAAAGGTCTTGATGACCAAAGCCGACTCCCTTATGGACAGCCACTTCAAGACCTCCATCAACGCCTCCACCCCTGACGACGAGGATGCCTATTCAACGTCAACCGAAGCTGACATGAATGCCGTAGGACATACACGCCTACCCCGTGACGTGCCGAAGCGGCGACAAAGCCGCCCACCACCCACCAATCGCTCGCGCCTCAACGAACGACTTCTACAGCCACTTACTACCTCCCATCCGCCGCAGTTTTGCTACTACCACTTCAGATTCGGGGCAACCGCGAAGAAATGTGCCAAAGATTGTCAGTGGCCAAAAAACGTGTAAGTAGGCCATCGCTTGTGGCGGTGGCCTCCCATGTTTCTAATCTTTTCTTTTTACAGGATGCAGGAACGGGCGTGCAATTTTTGGTAGACATGGGTGCTTGTCGTTCTCTTTTGCCAAGGAAACTCTTCAAGGCACAACGTAGTCTTGTCTACATCTGCCGACGTCCGCTTGGTAGCTGCCAACGGATCTGCGATACCCACCTAAGGTTACGAGAACCTCACATTATCGTTCGGAAACGGTAAATTCAATTGGAAGTTTCTTGTTGCTGACGTCACAATGCCAATCCTCGGTGCGGATTTCCTCTCTCATTTCCACCTTCTGGTCGATGTCGCCCACCGACGATTGGTCAACGCAGACTCGTACTTGTCGACACCTCTTCAACCCGCCCCCTCTAACCTCGCTCTCCACATCAGTGCACCCACGGATGCCTACGCCCACCTCCTCACGTCGTACCCGGAAGTTTTCCGTCCAGAACTTCGCCAAACGCCCACGGTTCCTGCCAAGCACGGTATTTATCACCATATCAAGACGACGGGACCCCCAGTCTTCGCAAAATTCAGACGTCTGGCACCGGAACGATTGGCAGCCGCCAAACAGACGTTCGCCGAAATGGAGAAAATGGGCCTTTGCCAAAAGGCCTCTAGCCCATGGTCGTCACCCTTACACATCGTTCTGAAGAAAGACGGCTCCCTCCGTCCGTGCGGGGATTACAGGCGCCTGAACATGCAAACAGAACCGTATCACTACCCCCTCCAAAACATTGCCGATGTAACCTCCTACCTGCACAAAGAGAAGGTTTTCTCTACGCTCGACCTCCTGAAGGGGTATTATCAGGTGCCTATGAACCCAGAAGACATCCCCAAGACCGCCATCACCACTCCGTTTGGCACATACACCTTCAATTACTCCTGTTTTGGCCTTCGTAATGCTGGGGCAACGTTTCAACGTCTCATGGATGGCATCTTAGGGGACCTCCCTTTCTGTGTATGTTATGTGGACGACATACTTGTGTTCTCCTCCTCAAAAGAGGAACACCTCCGTCACCTGCGCATTGTGCTCGACCGCCTACAACAAAACAGCCTTGTAGTCCGGTACGACAAGTGTACCTTTGGCGCCAACAAAGTGTCGTTCTTAGGGCACCGTATCACTCCTGAAGGAGTCCATCCCCTCCCTGAGAAGGTAGCAGCCGTTAAGAATTTTCCCGCGCCCTCGACTGTCAAAGCTCTGCAGGAATTCTTGGGCATGATCAACTATTATCACCGTTTTCTGCCAGCCATTGCCGCCACTCTTGCTCCCCTCTACGCCTCCCTCAAGGGCAAGCCAAAGGACCTGAAGTGGGGTCCCCTTCAAGAAGCAGCCTTCTGCAATGCAAAGAAGGCCCTATCAACTGCTGCGGCTCTCACTTTTCCTATCCCACACGCCCCTCTCCTTCTCTCCACCGATGCCAGCGACGTTGCTATTGGTGCAGTACTCAAGCAGGTGGTCAAAGACTCACCCCGCCCATTGGCCTTCTTCAGCAGAAAACTGTCCAAGGCAGAATCGGGTTATTCTACCTTCGATCGAGAATTGCTGGCGGTGCACTTGGCTGTCCGTCACTTTCACCATTTCTTAGAAGGTACGCCCTTCGTCATTCGCACAGACCACATGCCTCTGGTGCACGCCTTCACTCGACAGTCTGACGCCTGGTCCGCCCGTCAACGCCGACATCTCTCCGCCGTGGCTGAATACAATTGCACCCTCCAATACGTCCCTGGGAAAATGAAACCCGTTGCCGATGCCCTGTCAAGAAACACGTTGGCTGCCGTTCAACTGGGATTGGATTACAACGCCCTGGCTGAAGCCCAACGACAGGATCCAGAGTATCAAGCTTGTAGAACATCCTGCACGTCCCTCCGTTGGGAAGATTTTCCCCTCGAAGACTCCAACACCACCCTCCTCTGTGACGTCAGTACTGGTTGACCGCGACCTTGGATTCCTGCTCCCATGCGCCAACAGGTGTTTGATTTCATCCACAGCCTTTCACATCCCTCGTGCCGTTCTACTGCACAGCTGCTGAAGGCAAAGTTCATTTGGCACGGCATTTCTAAGGATGGTAAGGATTGGGTCCGCGCCTGTACTTCTTGCCAAACTTCCAAAGTACATCGACACACAGATTCAGGAGTGGGAACCTTTCCTCAACCTCAGCGTCGTTTCGCACACATTCACGTCGACGTTGTAGGCCCCCTACCCACATCACAAGGACATCGTTACCTGTTTACCGTCATCGACCGCTCCACTCGTTGGCCTGAAACCATTCCCATGGAAACTGCAACGTCCGCCTCATGTATTATTTATTTATTCTTTATTGACAAAACTTTATATACATTGTAGTACAATAATTATATTTAGTTTACACAAAACAGTGGGTTTTATTCTGTAACAATTATACATTTCCCCCATTACATTATAAAATATTTTGTCCAGAAAAATCATATTTTCTTCCATAAAGAAATATAAGGCTATTAATCAACCATCACAACAAACCCCTCCTACATCAACACCAAAACAAAACAAATATTTAATTATAAATCTTTAACACTTCAAATATATACTGGCACAGGTCAATTACGTGGTTTTCTTCTCCAAACAGTGCGTCTATGTTCGTATAATTAAGATTACTAAATTTCTGCCTCTTCGATCGTGACATTGTACATTCAATTAGGACATGCACTTCATTCTGTACTGTCTGTGAATCACAATTACACACTCGCAACTCCCTTGGAGTTCTACTCCACCTTCCCGTCTCTATTCTTAGGTCGTGGGACATTAAACGTAATCTAGTGAAGGCAATTCGTATATAGTCTGGTACATAAACATTTTCACTGTACACTCTATGCCTTTGCAAGGATCTATTTAAAATTTCTCTGTACGTATAATATTTTGTTGCTGTTTCAGGTTTACTCCGGATTTCATTTTTCATTTGGTCAAGGCTTGACCTGATGATGTTATCAACTAGACAAGAATTCAAAAATCTGTAACCGGGTGTATTTTCACTTCTGCAAATTTCATAAATATAGTGGAACGGTTCTTCCATATCAATGTTCGCCATTTTTTTTCTAAAAAACGTTTCCTTCTTACTTGAACTTCACGATTAAAAGACTCGAGGCCACTCTCCACTAAGCACAATGTCATAGGCGTATTATTTCTGACCCCCAATAAGCATCTAACAGCCTGGTTGTATATCCTCTCCATACATATTACGTTGTTTGTAAGCCAACTCTCTGCACTATAAAGTAGTGAGGCTCCTAACGCTGCTTTGAACACTTTGACTTTATATGCATATGGCATAGTTGTATTGTTATAACAAAATATTGAGAACTTGTTAATGGTCTTTGCATTTTCAATTTCATGTTGTTTGAGCACTGATTGCATTTTGCCATCACCCGTAAACCATGCACTAAGATACAAATATTTTTCACAATGGTCTATCTTAACATTATTTATGACTAGAGACTCTCTATCTCTTGCATTTCCATTTACTACAAAAAAATTGGTCTTTTTTTCGTTAACAATCATCCCATATAAGTTACAATAATCCAACATAATCCCAATTTTCTCAAAGCACTTTTCTCTTGATGTACTTAAAATAACTGTGTCATCCATCAATAATAGCGTATGCATTGTCCCTAAAAACCCATCTCTGCCAATTCCCTCTTTTATCATTTTAACCATTTTGTCTAGGTAGATAGTAAATAATAAACAGCTTGTTGGAGCACCCTGACGTATTCCAACAGTAGATATAATCAAAGCTGATTTCAAGACACTTTTAGTACAAGCATAGATCTTATGAATGGCCATTAACATAATCTTACCACAACCTTTCTCTTTTAGGCACTCAATTAACTTATCTCTTGGAACACGGTCGTATGCTTTACTAAAATCTACAAATACAACATACAGCTTCGTTTTCTTAAAAATTGCGTAGTCCATCATAAGCCTCAAAGATAATATTTGTTCGATACACCCTCTACCCTTTTGGGCTCCAGCCTGACATTTATCTATACCAGCCCACAGATTTAAACGTCTCCCAACAGTGCATCATAAAATTTTGCGAAAGTATTCATTATACTTATGCCCCTGTAATTCCCACAGTCCATTCTATTACCTGATTTGAAGAGTGTAACTAACCTGTCATGACACCAAGCAAAAGGGTAAATAAAATTACAAAATAAAAAGTTACAAATGGTAAGGAAAAAGCTCAGCCAAGTCATTGGCAAAAGCGACAATATACCAGGGCACACACCAACATAGCTTTTCCCCTTATTCATTTTTTTCACTGTCATATCTATCTCTTGATAAGTGAAAGGGTCGTCTAATATAGGAATGTTAGGTGACGAAGATATATCGAGTGGTTGGATATTGTTTGCAAGATTAGGATCAGGATTAAAGAGCCTTTCGAAATGTAATTTGAAATGAACGTCATCCGGTTGAGTACTGTCATCATTATTCATTACATTCCCTTTCCAGTTAATTGACTTCCAAATAATTTTTGGATCATCCTTTTCAAATATCCTTTTCCACCTTGGGTGATTCTGATCCCATTCATTTTGACCCTGCTCTCTCCCATTTGGTAATTTACATTCTTTAGCCACCCTATTGATTATTATAGTGGCTGATTCCAATCCAGTACAAACTGAATTTACATTAATTTCATCCAAACTGGGAGGTATTGCCTCCTCTATTGCTCGTTTAAATCTATTTAGATCTACTTGCTTGCAAGCAAGTCCTCTCGTTATGCAACTGTGATCTCGATAATTTGAGTCAAAGTAAGATCTGCCCAAATTTCTTGCACGCTCAGTTAATAATGGAAGGGTTACATTCTTCGTACTAGTGAGATTAAGCCTCACCATCATCGGGGCATGGTCAGATATTAAAAAGTTTTGATTTATTTCAACAGACTTCAAGTGGTTAAGTGATTTTTGTGAAATAATGCACAAGTCAATTTCTGATACCCAGTCTGACCCCCTTCTGAAAGTTAAGCCGCCTCCAAAAGTGTGTTCTCCATAAACAAGGTGGTTACCAATTACCATATTACTGCTCTGACACATATTCAACAAATTCCTACCATTACCATTAATATTCAAATCAATCACCCCACTGTATATATATGGTTCAAAGTTCTCGTTACAAAGAAGGGGAATACCTACACGGGAATTAAAATCCCCCATTGCTACTACATTTTCATACTCATTCATAACAGCTCCAAGGTTACCAAAACATGTTGGTACAAAATAAGGCGAATCACTTGGTGGTATATAAACACCTCCAAACATAAACCCAGGATAGCATGATAATTCAACCCAAATTTGACCTTCTATATTCATATTCACAATTTTAATGACACTCAATAATGAATATTTTACTAACATTGCCACTCCACCTCTTCTACCACAATACATAGACGGATTTTGGTATGTATAAAAGCCAGGTACATTTATTTTAGCAGTTGTTTTTATCTCCAATAGCCAAACAATATGATAATTAAGAACAAAAGATAAAACATCTTGATTATTCATCTTATCCTTTACTCCTGCAACATTCCAACAACACATATTTAGTTCATTGGGGCAACCACTGTTTTGTGACCTTCCTAAAAATACGAAGGTGCATACCTATCAATCATAAGACCGTCCCGCAACAAGACACGTTGTTGCTTGTCATAGAATATGCTTGCTCCCTGATTTTCTGCCCTCTCTCTTTCTTCTCTCTCACGCTTCCTTAACCTTCCTAGTTCCTTTCTCACTGCTGGGTGGACATCTTTTTTCACGTAAATAGACGAAAAAGGTTCAGGTTTTTCCTTCAAGTTTTTGGCCTTATCCAAGATGTTGTCCTTCTGTCTCTGGTCGTCGACAACTACCAGGATTGGTCTCTTCCTCCTATCATTCACTTGACCAAGCCTTTTAATTTCCCAATTCGTTGGGTCTAAAGCTTCATCGCATCCTACTTCATCCAGAATCCTCCTCAATTTTGACTGATCATCCCTTCCTATATTGTCTTCTACTTCTGATACTCCAGTAATGATGATTTTTCTTCGACGTTCTCTTGCATCCAGTGATTCCAGGAACATCTGCTGCTGACTTATAATACTAAAAGCTTGTTTTAAGTCAGATGACAATTCTGTCACCTCCTTTCTTATTTGCTTCATTTGCTCTACTTCTCTTGTCAGATTCCTTATTTCCTGCAGTAATATTGCGTTTGAAGGTTCTTCATTAGTGTGTGCATTAAGGACTGTCCTCAGTGCCTCCTTCAGTTGGGTGTTCGTCAGCCTATTAATTTGGGTTTGGGACAAGTTCCTAACATCTTCAATAGTTTCCAAGTTAGCCATTTGGTTAAGTATGCCCTCAAATTGCCACTCAAATCATAAAAAACGTTATATAAACAAAATCTGTTGTCATGGCAACCAAGGAAAAAAAAACTTCGTGGGGCCAGGGAGATTGTAAATGCTCCCTTGAAAATATAATTCACACTATTTAATGCCCTTATCACAGTGTCCCGTCAATCACCAACACTTCATATAGTCACACACTTTATCAATCTAATTCACTGTTCATGCTAATTCAGGAAAAACCAGAATAACTGAGAGCAGCTCTGTTGTGATGTTTCTCAGTAACGCCATCTGCCTTACTCTCTGGATGGATTTCAAAATTCGGTATCCCTGAGCATATTACTTCTGACAGGGGAACCACCTTCACCTCTCAATCGTGGACATCATTAGCGAATCTCCTGGGCATCACCCTACATCAGACAACGGCCTACAACCCTGCTGCCAATGGAATGGTTGAACGTTTTCATCGCACCCTTAAAGCAGCTTTGATGTCCCGCTGCAAGGATTGCAACTGGTTTACTCAGCTTCCCTGGGTCCTCCTTGGACTAAGGACGACTCCTAAAGACGCCCTCGACGTCTCGGCAGCTGAAATGGTGTATGGCGATCCGTTGGTCGTGCCTGCCGAATTTATTCCTTCTACAACCTCCTCCGACGATCTCCAGCGCATACGTCACGTCGTGGGAAAATTTACTCCGTGCCGCCAGACTTACAAGCCCCCAGCGAAGCATCACATACCAACGGACTTGCACTCTGCAACGCACGTCTTCCTGCGCAACGACACTTGCAAGCCACCACTAACACCCCCTTACACGGGCCCTTTCCTTGTGATCCGACGCAGTCCGAAAGCATTCCTCCTAAACATTCGGGGCAAAGAAGACTGGGTCTCCATTGATCGTCTAAAACCTGCTTATCTTCTGCCAGATGACCCGCCTACAGTTCGCCTCTCTAGATCAGGGCGCCCTATTTAACATGTACAGTATGTCATTTTTAAGGGGGGAGCCATGTACCAACCAAATGTGACGGCGCCGAGTAAGGCTGTGAACTCAAAGGCAGGTTGGAAACAACTGAGTTCGCAGCCTTACAGGCAGGTTGGAAACGACTGAGTTCGCAGCCTTACTCGGCGCCGTCTCATTGGTTACTCCGGGGTCACCAATGTGACGGCGCCGAGTAAGGCTGTGAACTCGGTCGTTTCCAACCTGCCTTTGAGTTCACAGCCATACTCGGCGCCGTCACACTACTCTCTACAGGACCTCCGCTGTCGTTTACCTTGTTCGTTTAGAATATCTATCGTTTCAGATCTCGTATTGTTCATTTACTGTTAAATCATCACTGTTGTGTGATTTTTTAAATAAGAAATTCTTCAGTTTCCTCTTGAAAGCCTTAATATCTTCAATCATTCGAATGTTTCGTGGGAGCCTATTATATAGTCTCGGGGCTGCATATTTAAAGGCTCTAGAGCCTAAAGTAGACATATATCTAGGTTCCAACAGTTTGAAGCCATCTGTAACTATTCTCGTGACGACACGATTTGTTGGCTGTGCAATATATAGCAATTCTCTTCAGTATTTTGGACGACTGGTTCTGATAACTTGGTGGGTTATTGTACATATTTTAAATTCAATTTTCGCTTTAATCGGCAGCCAGTGTAAATCGATTAGTATAGGGGGTGATCCTTTCTCTAGATGGGACACCTTTTATCACTCTTGCTCCTCTGTTTATTATGTTTTGTAATTTCTTAAGTTGCACTTTTGGTAAATTGTAGTAGATAGAGTTGCAGTTGTCAATCCTGGTAATAACACGGTTTATCACAAATTTCTTTACAGAATTTTCATCCAAGTACTTTTTTTTATAGACGCAATATTTCTTAGATGATAACCAGCAGTTTTTATTACATTATTTATTTGGGCATTTAGAGACAGGTTACAGTCAAGAAATACTCCTAGAACTCGAACTATACTATATATCGGCACCGAGACATTATTTATATTCATCTGAATATCACCCAAGTTTCTCACGCTGTTTTTCTTACCCACCACCATGATTGCAGTTTTGTTCTCATTTAATTTTAGTTGTTTAAATGTCATCCATTCTCTAACACTATCAAGCATTCGGTTTAGAGTTTCAGTAGTGTCATGTATATCATTTATGGGGAAGTAAAATTGTGTGTCATATGCAAATAGTTTGTACTTCATGCGATGCCTTTGTAGCATTTTCGATAGACCAATACTATAGATGCAGAATAAGAGTGGGCCAAGTACATTTCCCTGGGGTACCCCTCTGTTTAAGGGTTCATATGATGAATAAGAGTTTCCAATTTATACACAGTAATTTCTACCAACTAAGTAGTTTTTTAGGTTTTCGAAGGCTTGATCTTCAATTCCGGTGGACCGTAGATCATTTAGTAGCAGTTCATGCACAACTGTATCAAAAGCAGCACTGAGATCGAGCATTATTGTAAGTTACCACATTTATTTTCATCCATCATTTCTAGTATATCATTTACAACAGAGCAGATGGATGTCTCCTTAGAGTATAGTTTTCTGTAAGCAGATTGGTTGTCAGGCAAAGCTTCTATTACTTCTAAGTGACTGACCAGTTGTTCAAGAATTACATATTCAAGCACTTTTGAGACAAAGGATAGATTTGAAACAGGTCTATATGAGCTTAATTCCTGGTAGTCCAGTGCATTTTTCAGAACTGGTGTGACTATAGCCATTTTCTCAGATTTAGGAAACTTACAATCATCAAAGCTTGCATTTGCTATTCTCATTATCATTTCGGCTAGACTAGAAAAGTCTCTCTCCAATTACTTCAGATATTGGCATAGGATCGATCGCGTAGTTTGTTTTCTTTGCTTTCTTAATAATTCTGGTGATGTCATCTTGTGTTATGTTGTTAAATCGTATTAATTTTGTTTGTGTGCCCGGTGTATCATTAATCTGATGTTGAGTATTTACAGATGACCTGGTTATGTTTTTAATTTTGTTTTTAAAGAATACTAGAAAATTATTTGCTAGTTCCTGGTCACTGTATCCATCAGGTAGCTTCTTTTCTTTTATATTTCCGATTATACCACTCAGGAAACGATATAACTTCTTTATGTCTGTTGCTGCTTCGAGGATCTTTCTCTTATAGTATTCACTTTCTTTCCTTCTAAGTAAGTAGTTACATTGACACGCAACAGTTTTGTATTCTACCTAAGTACTTTCAGTTTTTAACCTATTCCACTTTCTATACGTCTTTTTTTTTTTTTTTTTTTTTTTTTTTTTTTTTTTTTTTTTTTTACCAAATTCTCTCCATCAAACCAAGGAGATTGGTCTTTTACGGTTATAGACTTTTCCATCGGTGGGCATATGGTATCATATTCACTTTTACTCTCTTTATTATAAGTGGTCATAAGACAGTAAGCACACTTAGCTCCTAAGAGACGTTGGTCATCATGATCACAGGGAATGTTGATGGTATCATTTATTTTCTTTGTAACTTCTTCAATAAATAGGGTAGGAAAAAAATCTGATTTATGTCTAATGTTTATTTTCTTTACTAATGTATGTTTCTGTAGAGGTAGACTAAACGTAATAAGTTTGTGTACTGGGGAGATAGTAAATTTCTCCGACTTTTATATCAGATACAATATTATTCATGTCTAGCGTATGCCCAGTTACAGTAGTTGTACAGTCGACACTATTCACTAGTCAATATGATTCTAGTAACTCGCTAAACGTCACAGCGTCAGGATTTGATGTGTCATCCATCCAAAAATTGAAGTCTCCACAGATAACTAATTCGTTTGTCTCCATGATAATCATCTCAATGAGAACACCGAATTCTTCAAAAAAGATACTGTTTGTTCTAGGAGGTTTATAGATTGTTACAAAGGATATTCTTCTATTTTTTGGCGTAAATTTTATTTCTATATATTCAAAGCTTGTTACACATTCTTTTCAACGTTTTGAGGTTTGAGTAACTTTTATGAGTAAAGAGTCCGACACCCCAACCAGACCTACCTTATCTCGGTATGTGAAAGAAGGCATGTGTGGGGGGCGTCATTTCAGTGATCTCTGCCTTTCCAAGTTATTTAACCTGTTTCAGATAATGCTAGCATATCCAAATATTTGAGGTCGGTGGTCTGGGGGGAATTTGCTGCGTCTGCGCCAAGGTCCGCAAGTTTGTTTCAAAGTCATCTATTTTCGCATCTTGTTCATTCAGGGCCAGATCTCTCACGTTCACATCTTTTAATTTTGATATTACTAAATTGTTTTGTCTGGCTTCACGTACGCAGTGTGGGCATAACCAGTCTAGGTTATTTCGTTCATTCTCACTGATGGCTGTCACTATATGCACTCATTTCTAATACATTCACATACTATCCATTTTTTCCGTTCTCCCTCCGTTATTACAGATGAGGCAGACATAGTTAGGAGCAGACATAGTGTACTGTTTCTTATCACTTAGGTTTCTCCATATGACTAACTAATATCTTTTGAATGATATTCTAAGCGAGAAACACAAAGCTAAAACACGACTCACGGCGTGTATAACAGATTTCGACACAACACGTCCACACACTAGCAGTGCACAAGTGCTATCCAACTCCTAAACTTTTACTTCATAGTGAAACTACAGAACCTCCGCACCGGGCCCTCCCAGTTACCACTTCAGAGCTGAAGGACCTCCACTAACAGAATCAAATGGGCCAATTTCTATTAGTCCAAATTATCATGATATTTGTTACAACCATTGCCCCAATTTTAGAATAAGGTATAAGTACATTTAAGCATTGGGGAATCATTTTGTAAAAAAAAAAAAAAAAAAAAAAAAGTAAATCACGTTCCAGTGTAATTCATCAGATAAAAAGGAAGTAGTTCTTCATCCACTGAGTAGACGAAGATAGGCATTGATTTTTAGGATATAGGCTTAAATTCTTAATTGTTGATAATTTTTGTTTGAATATTTCCTTTTTTGGAAGAAAACATTAATGAAATAAAATCAGTCTTTAACATAATTTGAAAACTAAAGTGAATAAAGGCATCAGTTATTTAGGTATTATTTTCCCAACACATTCCCCCTCTGAAAACTGTATACTCCACTAAGAAAACGAAATGGTCTATATACTTTATGGAAAGAATTTTCTTGAAAGAGAGAAAAATACAAACAGTTGAAAAATATTGTTTTACCATACTTTTTAACATAGCATTGATTGACACCGGACTGTATATATTTTCAAAGGAACAATTTATGCCCCCAAAAAACTTTTCTCCATCTTGTAGATATTGTTTTATCCGATACGCCCGATTGATGAGACGTGACACTGATCCGCTTACAGAGACTTGTGGCGCCGCCATTAGAATCAATTTTATTGACAGCGGAAGATTTGGTGGTCTTCGCTTAGGCTTCAGATTTTTATTTTTTTTGTCGACGAAAATATTTTGTATTCTTCCTCTCCCCTGTTACGTGTTCTATACAATTCCATTTGTAACGGTCGTTGAGTAGCTTTTTTTTAGTTTGTGCCTACTTTTTATTCAGTGTATTTTATTGATAATAACTGAGCAGATATGAAAATATGATACTACTGAGTTTGGATTATTAAGCTTGAAAACTTAGAACCAATGTGTTTTGATTGAAAGATGTATGGCGAATGGTAAATTGAATCTTGTATCATATAAATTGAATGGAATTAACCAAAAAAATATATGGCGGTGTTCGATTATGTTAATGTAAAGTGAGATGAAACTGATATGGAAATTTCTGCATTTAGAATGCCTTGGTGGGATTTTTTTTTGCGAGAAGAGGATTGGATTACGGAAGTTACGTAATATCAAGAGAAGAATGTTTATAACAGTAGTTATGAAAAACGTGATGAAACAAATGTAATTGTAAGAATTATATTTAAGCATGAAAATATACTTGTTGTAAGACTGATTAGAGTTTAGAAAAAAATTAAACAAATAGAAATTCTGACTCTTGAAGCATCTAGGGGAAAAATAAGAGCAATTGTGTAGATCATCATACTAAAAAACCTATAATCAAAGAATTAAAACAAAGAAAACACATTTCAGGAAACAAATAATTTTTAAGTAATAATATAAGCACAGAATTGGAAATAGTATAAAACCATTGGACCTTTGGACATTAATTATATCATGTGCGATTAAAAAAGGAAATAGTTTCGAGATCAGATATTATCAAAATGGTTTTCCTGTCTGAAAATTCAAGGACTACTTCGCTGCTTTGTTTTCTAATTCACAAGCAAAATTTACACGATTATAGTAAACTCTTGCATGTAGAGGGATCCTTTTTAATAAAGGGTTAAGCCAAGTCATTTATCATCTTCTGTTTTGCTCCCCTCTCCTTCGGAAAGGGTCACCATTGAGATAATTGTCTTTCTCCCTCTTCTCTTTTTAATTTTTGCTCTTCCCCTCGACTCTAAAGTTTCTCTTCCTTTAATTTTGTTTCGATTTCGGTGGCGCTTGGTCGTTCATTCAATATTTTTACATTCACAGAGGACAGTTTTTATATTAAACTTTCCTGCACCGCCTCTCGTATTATATTTGTTCTAAAGGTGGACCGTGTAAATGTTGAGACGAATTAGCACGCATTTGTAAAATTTGTTTCTTATATTGTAGTTATACATAATTTCAAGATGAGTAGGGGATACTGTACCAATATTATAAAGAAAAAAAACATCTATACGTAAACTTGCTATGTTTTTCCCTCAAATTTATTATAATTCTCTCTCTCTCTCTCTCTCTCTCTCTCTCTCTCTCTCTCTCTCTCTCTCTCTCTCTCTCTCTCTCTCTCTCTCTCCTCTCTCTCTCTCTCTCTATATATATATATATATATGTATATGTATATATTTGCATATATATGTATATGTACCCATGGATCGGGGAGATGAAGTCATGTATGTATGTATGTATGTATGTATATATATATATATATATATATATATATATATATATATATATATATATATATATATATATATATATATACTTACATATATATACTGTATATATATACTGTATATATATATATATATATATATATATATATATATATATACAGTATATATATATATATATATATATATATATATATATATATGTGTGTGTGTGTGAGTGTGTATATATGATATAGTGTATGTATGTGTATAAATATATATATAATTTATATATATATATATATATATATATATATATATATATATATATATATATATATATATATATATATATATACATATATTATGTATATATTTACTGTGCATATATACATGTATATGTATGCATATAAGTATGTATGTTTATATAAGCATATATACACATTCACGCACATACATATACATATACATATAGAGGCACGTAATCAAATAACGCTAGAAAAATATACCATGGCACACGGTTTTAGCATTACATACTTCTTGCAATTATGAATGACCCAAAAGCCAATTTAATACCCAACAATCCTTGCGAGTAACATTTCAAACTTCAATCTCCAACTGCAGTAAGCTACTCTCACTCTCCAATCAACGAGTCGTTTAAAACCCATCATATAAAGGTTCCTTCGATGTATATTGCAAAGCAAATAGGTTTTCATGGAATACTATGCTCAAAACGATGGCCAGGAAACGATCTAAATTGCACATCTCCCAATGTGTTACAACATGTAAATGAAAGTCTCGTGCTTTTTATTCTCGCCAAATTCTTTAAAGAAAAATTCCATATTGAAATTTTTGGATTAAAAAAATGACAATGGTGATGTATTACTTACTTTCTTGCTACCATTAAAACACTGTTACTACCATGAATACTATTAACACTAACATTTGATAGCTTTTCAAATATTTTTGTTGTATTTAGTATTATCCTCCTTGTGAGTATTGACCAAAACCTTACCGTTATTTAATGAGTAATAAATGCATCTTTAATTTTACTTATATAGTTGCGTGTTTAGCACCCACGTCAAAGTTATATTCAGACTCGAAGATTATAGGTCTACCACTGCAGCTGTCACACAACTTATCGTATCGTTTTATTTACCCATAGTTAGTTCGTTAACCACATCTCCGTTATTAATCACCCCTTTTCCATTCCTTCATCAAATATGCCAACTCGGGCGTTCGTAATTGGACCTCAGTTGTACTAGTATTTCTCCTCTTTTTTTTTTTTGGCTCTTGTATTGATTTAGAAGATAAAATCATTCACTCCAAAAAGCAATGGAATACGATAGATTGTTTTGAGACTTATTAGAACAGAAGAGATAGTATTCTTCTTTCAAAGGAAGCCACACCAATAAGAGATAAATCCCTTAAGATCCCATCCAGATTTTTTACGACACCCTGACAGTTGAAGAGATGCATGGCTGCGAAAATCTATGAAGTTTATCAAAAGGACCAAGGACAATATTGCGAACATGTTGATTCATAACTGTTATCAGTCAGTGCTAAGTTCCCGTAAAAATTGCCGACTGTCAATTCCGGTCATGTTGAATTGCCTGCTTTCTTGCTATGAGAAACTCGGAAGGCACAAGGGCAACACAAGAAGCATACAACTTCTTTAATGTTCTGAGCTAGGCATGCGGCTGAACCAAGAACTTCAGCTACTCCTGGTTGTGGATGCATAAGAAGATGAATAGCCAAGAACTCCTTTAGGAATATGTACGAGTCGTCCTTGTCAAGCTATTGGGTATATATTTACCTGTGTGACGAGCCGAGAGAAGGTTGTGACTCAAAGGCAGGATGAAAGCAACTGAGTAACTTTATTACAGACACTCGCCGTTATATACAAAAACTCAATGTAACAGGAAAATTCTTGTTCAACCAACACCGTACCGGTTAACTGTTAACAGTGAGAAAAAAACATCTATTATTTCTGGTTCAATGCAACAGGAAATTTTCTGTTCAACTGATACCACACCGGTTAACAATTAACGGTGTGAAAAAGATACATGTTTATTCAGGTTCTCTTTAGTGCGAGGGGAGAGCGAAGATACAAGAATAATATGTACACAAAATGAAATGTCGTTACTATGTACGATCGTGTGACACACGGTTGGTACATGGATCCTCCCCTAAAAATGACATACTGTACATGTTAAATAGGGCACCCTGAATCTGGAGTGGTAGTAGCAAAAACTGCGGCCGATTAGCGGCAGTGAGTGGCTGTAGAAGTCATTAGTTGGGGCGCGAGCGAGTGGTGGGTGATGGGTGGCTTTGTTGCCGCTCCGGCTCGTCACGGGGTAGTCCTGTGTGTCCTATGGCATTCATAGGCGTATGTGTCCTACGGCATTCATAGGCGTATATGTCTTACGGCATTCATAGGCGTATATGTCTTATGGCATTCATAGGCGTATATGTCTTACAGCATTCATAGGCGTATATGTCTTACGGCATTTATAGGCGTTTCCTACGGCATTCATAGGCGTGTGTGTCCTACGGCATTCATAGGCGAGTGTATCCTACGGCATTCATAGGCCTACAGCATTCATAGGCGTGTGTGTCCTACGGCATTCATAGGCCTACGACATTCGTAGGCGTGTGTGTCCTATGGCATTCATAGGCCTACGGCATTCATAGGCGTGTGTGTCCTACGGCATTCATAGGCCTACGACATTCGTAGGCGTGTGTGTCCTATGGCATTCATAGGCCTACGGCATTCATAGGCGTGTGTGTCCTACGGCATTCATAGGCCTATGGCATTCATAGGCGTGTGTCTTACGGCATTCACGTCAGCTTCGGTTGAAGTTGAATAAGTGTCCTCTTCGTCAGGAGTGGAGGCGTTGATGGAGGTTTTGAAGGTCATGAAGTGGCTGTCCATAAGGGCGTTGGCTTTGGTCATCAAGTCCTTTATGGGTAAACTATCGACATCGGGTATGGCAGCATGTACAGGTTTGGGTAAACGACGTATCCAAAGGGCACGAAGTAGGTTTACCTCACGAGGAGAGCCGTGTGCGGCAGGTTGCAGGCGAGTGATACTGGTCATTTCCCTGAGGGTGACCGAAGCCCTTTGGTCCCCCAACGGTTGTTGAGGGAGCTGAAAAAGTTTTGCTATACGGGCGGCTGGCGACGGCGAGTACTGCTGCAGAAGGTATGTTTTGAGAGCGTCATGGTGGGAGTAGCGAGTTGCTCCAGGGTCACCAATGTGACACGCCGAGAGAAGGTTGTGACTCAAAGGCAGGATGAAAGCAACTGAGTAACTTTATTGCAGACACTTGCCTTTATATACAAAAACTCAATGCAACAGGAAACTTCTTGTTCAACCGACACCATACCGGTTAACTGTTAACGGTGAGAAAAACACATCCATTAATTCAAGTTCAATGCAACAGGAAATTTCCTGTTCAACTGATACCACACCGGTTAACAATTAACGGTGAGAAAAAGATACATGTTTATTCAGGTTCTCCTTAGTGCGAGGGGAGGGCGAAGATACAAGCATAATATATACACAAAATGAAATGTCGTTACTATGTACGATCGTGTGACACTCGGTTGGTACACCTGTGTTGTCGTATCCTTGTTTTTTTGTGAACAACTTTAAACAAGAACTTCTGTATTGATTGTGACTAAACTTGGTAGTCATGTTGTGCATGACCTAAGAGTGAATCGGTAACATTTTGGAGAGTGTTCAAAGTACTAGTAGTTTGAAAATGATTGCAATATCAAGTAAATTAGAAATATTTGGTTAATTTTTGTTTTGTTTGTGTACAACATTACACACAAACTATTGGACGAGTGGGGTATGACCCAAGGTTAAATTTTTAGATTTGGAAAAATATATATGGAAGTAAAAGTAGGCAGTGGGGTTAAAAAGAGCAAAATAAAACTGCTAAACGTGGTGAAGTCATGCTCTCCACCGAGTACCCCTCTAGTTTGTCTGTATGTTAGAAAACTTCCCTGTTTACTTTAAGATGGTTCAAGTATATGGATGCTGTCTTATGTTAACCATCATAATGGTTTTATTCCCTTTTTGGGAGAACATTTAAACGTAATATACAAAGTGATTTAAAATTGATCTCGTGTCCAACTCCATCTTCTCGACATATTTTTTCAAGAATAATATCAGTACTTATATATTCATTCTAACAAGTTAAGCGTTTTCTTATAAGAATAAAACAATGAAGTATAAAATATCATGCCTTTATTGAGAAATTACCCTTTGTTGGAAATTTTCTTGTCTACGAACAAATTGACAATTCCCACCCAATTAGTTTGACCTGTTATGTATTTAAGGCCAGGGTTGGAGGACCAGAACAGTTTGGGGGCGACCATATTTGCAAAAGCCTCAGTTGAGACAGAAAGGTCAGGTAATTCAATGAACGAACGAACCATAGTAAACCAACCAACGACCCAAGTTGTATTGGCATTTGTTGATAATAGTGTAAATTTGTCTTCTCATTATCTTTGTTTATTTTTTTCAAATTCCAGTGTAGTTATTTGCCTTTTAGCTGATGGATTATTAATTTTCTTTTCACTTTTTCCATTCACTGTTGAATCTATTATTGAACTTGAAAAGTAATATTCTAGTAAACAGTAATATCTAGTAAAATTCAATATTCTAGTAAACAGTAATATTTAGGAAGATTTAATATTCTAGTAAAAATTCATTCAATAGAGCAACTGGAATTGAAAATATTTATTTATTCTTCGCAGGTTTCCCTCTTAACGAGAGAATGCCTCGACGCAGTCATGTGGTTTCTTCATATTGTTGAAGAATTGTGACGGGCAAGATTTAAGTTCGAATCCAAATTTCTCTCACTTCACTCTATTCCTTCTGCTCAGTATTACTTCGACCTTCTCTTAATTTTATCAACTTTCTTTTGCCTTGCAATCCTAACTCTGAGTATTATTTCTCTTACGTTTATATATATATATATATATATATATATATATATATATATATATATATATATATATATATATTATATATATATATATATATATATATATATATATATATATATGTAGATATATATATATATATATATATATATATATATATATATATATATATATATATATATGTAGATGTAGCATATATATATAATATTTATTTTATTTGTTCATTTATTTATTTATTTATTTAATTTTATTTTACTTAAATGGCGTGGACATTTCCACATTCGTTATTACTGCCTGCTTAGATGAATGGGAGGAGGGATCATGGTTGGGAGGTATTTGCATTCAAAGCTATACAAGAGAGTATATGTAGATGTAGCATATATATATATTTATTTTATTTGTTCATTTATTTATTTATTTATTTTTTTAATTTTATTTTATTTAAATGGCGTGGACATTTCCACATTCGTTATTACTGCCTGCTTAGATGAATGGGAGGAGGGATCACGGTTGGGAGGTATTTGCATTCAAAGCTATACAAGAGAGTATTGGATGATCTCAGCCATCCCGAAGATGGTTTGGACCTTTTTGGCGGAACTACTCTTAAGGGTTGGGTCATTGGAATCCGGGGGGATCCAATCCTTGAGGTGGGACTCTTGGCTTCTGGCCGGAAGGCCATCATTACAGATATGGGGAGGATGATTCCATATTTCCTTGGTCTCAATCCTAACAGGCGGGTTTAGCATACACCTGTGCCTCTATATGTGTTTTGGTGCTATCCTTCGGGTAGAGTATGAAGTGGACCATCTGGTAAGTATACTCTCATTGTGCCGATAGTGGAGAATGCAAATTTCCTTTCCAACGTATGATACTTTATTAAAATTCTCCAGCAGGTAAACCGACCAAAAAAAAAAAAAAAAAAAAAAAAAAAAAAAAAAAAAAAAGAAAAAAAAAAAAAAAAAAAAAATTCCACCCTTGACCATGGATCCTTCAAACACTGACTCCCCATCCCCTGGATATGCTGAACACCCCCCCCCCCCTGGCACTGTTGACGACCTCTGATAATTTGATTATGGAAAATTCTGTTGATCGACCTTGGAACGGGAAAGGACCATTCTAGTAATATTATAAAATCGAGTAATTTGGGTAACACAAGGAAACTTTGAATCCTTCATGTTACCCAAATCCCAATAGAGACAAACTATGATGATCTATATAAAGCATTTGAATGCTATGGATGTTTAAAAGAAATAAGTATGAAACTTGAAGCTGAAAAATGGGATGCATGGATATCTTACAGTAGTTATGACGAAGCATTTAGTGCAATAAGCAACTTGAATATAATTAAAATCAATAACTTGAATGTCATGGCTAGTCTCTGCAATAAGGTACCAAAAGATTTGGATGTGTATAGGCCTGCCGATTGGTTGAAAAAAGACAGATTTAGTTATGTCCTCCCAGGGAAAGCCAAAACCACCGATGTGGCTTATAGCTGAATCAAAGGGGGTTACAGGGAATCATTTTAAAATATGCAAATTAATTCAGAAAAAAGTAGGAACTATTGCACCAGGCGATATATCTCGTTTTGGAAAAAATAGTTTCCTTATCCATGCCAAATCAAGTACACAGTCTGTAATACTGTCCAACATGAAAACAAGTAATGATGACATTAAGTTAGATGTCAAACCCCACCTGAATTTTAGCTATGGAAGGGGGTTAGTTTTTAACAGAGATATGTATGAATTTACAGAGGAGGAGATACTGGCCATGTGTCCACTAAATGTATGGAAAGTTCACCAAGTCCCAGGTACATCAATGATAATCCTTACATTCCAGGATGCTGATGTGCCATTCCACATTACTATTGAAAACGAAATAATTAAAGTACTACCATTCAAGGAGAAGCCACTGCAGTGTTTTAATTGTTTTAAATTTGGACACCCGTCTAAGGTTTGCAAAAAGGAGAAAATATGTGGTATTTGCTCCAAATCTTACCATAGAGAATGTGCACTTGGAGAGAGGTGTTTAAATTGCAACTTGAGTCATAAATCCACAGACAAGAGGTGCGAGTGGAAAAAGCTGCCCTTAACAAATCTAGTTTGGAACATAGAAGTGTGGGACATGCCAAAACACTATTAAATAAATCATAGTTATGCTAAGGCATTAAAATCAAACCCACCTAGTACTGTCAATAACTCTAGGAAAAGAAATATACCATCTGATAAAATTTCAAATGACGAGGTAAGCATATTACCTCCAAAGCATTGCCCATATCTGTACAACCCTCGTCCCCCATTACAAAAACTAGTACACACCTCTCACAGGCCATGTCCTTGCGTGATTTGATGGAGGTTCCACTTAAAACCAACTTACCTGATGCACCTGTAGTGGGAAAGGTGCAAAAACCTAGAATCCCACCATCTATTAATCGTAAAAGAGAGAGACCTCTATCTCTCTCTCTCTCCCCTCCATTAGAAACATTAAGGTTGATATCAAATAAATTTGAGGTTTTGTTTGTTGATGTTTCTAATGAACCAGAAGATAAAGTGAATAAATCAGTAATTCAAGTTGAGGTCCACCATCCACCTCAACAAATAGATCAAAAGGATACAAAGAAAAACACTAACGTAAAACCCAACATAACAAGACTATCTCTGAAGAAACCTACAGGTAATAATGTTAGATTAAAAACTGCTAATGGGAAGACCTCATCCAAGATGTCTTCCAGAAGTAATCCTTAGTTTTCTCCTCCATTTTGCAATGGAATTGTCAGGGTTTAAGGGCCAAATATGAAGAACTTAAGCTCCTAATTCATGAACATTCCCCCATAATATTATGTCTACAGGAAAGTAAGCTTGATGCTAACCCTCCTAGTCCTCGAGAGTATGTTAGCTATAGAACACCATATAATCAACAAGCAAGGAGCCATGGCGGAAGTCTCATGTACGTTCGTCGAGATGTCTTCCAGAAGTAATCCTTAGTTTTCTCCTCCATTTTGCAATGGAATTGTCAGGGTTTAAGGGCCAAATATGAAAAACTTAAGCTCCAAATTCATGAATATTTCCCCATAATATTATGTCTACAGGAAAGTAAGCTTGATGCTAACACTCCTAGTCCTCGAGAGTATGTTACCTATAGAACACCATATAATCAACAAGTAAGGAACCATGGCAGAAGTCTCATGTATGTTCGTCGAGATGTTCCCCAAATACCTATTTCTATTCATATGCCCTTGCAGGGAGTGGTTGCACAAATTGATATAGGGAGAAAATATACAATATGCTCTCTGTTCATCCCTCCAAATGATAATATTTTACATGATGATTTAATAGAGGTCATTTAATAACTCCCTCAACCTTTTCTCTTACTGGGAGATATGAATGGTAGACAGCCTTTATGGGGTGATGTTTTGGCAAACACAAGGGGCAATATTATCTCATCAATTGTGGAGAATGAGGATGTGGGACTCCTCAGTACAGGAGAGCCCACACACTTCCATGTTCAGACAGGTACCTTGTCATGCATTGACCTTTCAATTGCAAGCTCTAACTGTCTTCTTAATTTTGATTTGAGGGCATTAGATGATTGGCTTACTAGTGATCATGCACCAATCATTATAAACACCAACAAGGGTCCGCCTTTACAAAGATCGCTACAATAGAATCTTGACAAGGCAGACTGGGTTAAATTTTGTGAGCTAAGTGAAATCGAAGGGAGTGCAGAACAGTTTGAAAGTATTGATGATGCCATAGACCTACTGAATGGAACTCTCCATACTGCAGGAATCAATTAAATTCCCAAAAACCACAGGACTATTCAAAAGACAACAAGTCTCGTGGTGGTCTTCAGAATTAACAGCCTTGCACAGAGCCACCAGAAAATCTCGGACTAGATTGCGTAGACACCGTATGGATGAAAATTTGATAACACAAAAGTGTAGAGCACAGTTCCGTTGTGCCATGAAAGAAGCTAGACACCAATCTTGGGTGGATTTTGTTTCCTCCATTAATAGTAGAACACCACCATCATCTGTATGGAGGAAAATAAAAAAAGATTGCAGGCAAATTTACCCCAAAACTACCACCAGTGTTGAAAGAGAATGGTCAGTATTGTGACTGAAGGAAATGAAGTTAGCAGTGCCCTGCCTGACCATTTTTCAAATGTATCGTGCAAGAGTGTAGCAGCTCCTGGTCACCAGTAAAGGAGCATTGAAGAAAGAAAATTTAAAATTTTGCAACAGGAAGGTAAGAATCGTATAATTCTCCTTTTACTGAAAGAGAACTTGATTCCGCAATCGCTACTTGTACTGATACAGCCCCTGGACCCGATGTAATTCCATATGCAATGGTTAAACATGTACATTTTAAGACAGTGTTATTTATTTTAAGCATTATTAATAGAATATGGCATGATCATAGTTACCCAAGTGTTTGGGAACTAGCCATTATTTTAGCCTTTTTAAAACCTGGCAAGGACAAGTTTTTAGCAGCAAGCTATCAACCTATTGCATTGACTTTTTGTTTATGCAAAATCATGGAGAAGATGGTCAATGCAAGGTTGATGTGGTACCTTGAAAAGGAGGTTATTTTATCACCGGTTCAATGTGGATTCAGAAAAATGCACTCAACAACTGATATGTTGATAAGACATGAGATCTCTATTTGTGAAGCCTTTGCTTCCAAACAGCACCATGTGACAGTTTTTTTTTATTTTTTACCTTGAAAAGGCATATGATACCACATGGAGATATGGTATACTTAAAAAAATTCATGAATTAGGATTAAAAGGAGAACTACCACTATTTATTCAGTCATTTCTTTCACATAGAGTTTTTCAATTGAGAGTGGGGGGGGGGGGGGGGGGGGCGACTATCAGAGAGTGTCAAGAAGGAGGAGTTCCTCAGGGGAGTGTGCTGAGTGTAACCCTGTTTGCACTAGCAATTAATGGGATATACTCATTCATTCCCTGGGATGTTCTCTCAACATTATTTGTGGATGATCTCTCAATATCATTTGCTAGAACTAGAATGGCAATGGTTGAGAGAAAAATAACAACTCTCTATTGACAAAATTATCCAATGGGCTGATATGAATGAATTTAAGTTCTCGATAAGTAAAACTACCATTGTCCATTTTTGTCGTATCCGGGAGGTACATCCAGACCCGGATATATACATTAAAGGTCAACGAATACCATTTTTAAGTGAAGCTAAATTTTTAGGTTTGATATTTGATTGTATGCTTACATGGGTTTCTCACTTAAAAGCGTTAAAAGCTGAATGTCTCGACGCTCTGAATATCATAAAAGTATTGTCCCATACATCTAGGGGGGCAGACTGCAATACTATCTTAAAATTACACAAGGCAATGATTTTTTTCCAAAATCAGTTATGGATGTGAAATATACTCCTCAGCCACCCCAAGCCGGTCAAAGATATTAGATTCAATCCATCATGCTGGTATTAGATTGTCCACAGGAGCATTTAGAACCACAATTATCCCAAGTCTCCTTGTTGATGCTGGAGAATTACCTCTAGACCTTTACCGAATGTCTGTTATTATTCGGTATTGGTTTAGATTGCAATGACTCCCTAACTCTTTACCCTTTCAGACTGCAAACCTTGTAAGACACTCATCATACTTTTGAGTTGCACCCAAAATCTCCTCAACCTTATGGGTTTCGGGTGAAACAATTATTAAACAGAGTTGATATAATTAGAAGTAAGGTGCTTCCATTTAAGGTATTATCAATGCCTCCATGGAAATTACCTGACGTATCTTTTCGTAAATATTTTATTAGAGTTAAGAAGAATATGACTGACTTAGAATCCAGGTCTCCTTTAATGGAACTTGTTGCAGAACATAGGGGGTCAACTTTTATATATACTGATGGCTCCAAATCTGATGCTGGCGTTGGATTTGGAGTACGTAGTAATGATTTTAATCGTAGAGGTGCACTTCCTCCAATAGTTTCAATATTTACTGCCGAACTGTATGGCATAATAACCGCTGTTGAGAAAATAGCGTTGGAAAAGGAGGGTAATTTTACCATTTTTCGTGATGCAAGGAGTGTCCTTCAAGCTTTAGAAGTTTTTAATTCTAGTAACCCTCTAGTTTTAAAGATTATAGAATGGCTTTTTATTATTGAACTGAGAGGTATAATGCTTCAATTTTGTTGGGGTCCGGCACATGTGGGTGTGTGGGAATGAGAAGGCAGATTCATTGGCGAAAAATGCTGCATCCGAGTTGCTGCCAAGAAGGTACCCCATTCCGTGTACTGATTTCCTACCTAACATCAAGAAATTGCTTTGCAATAAATGGCAACAGCACTGGGATAGTCTAGATGGCAATAAAATGAGAGAAGTAACAAATGTCATATCTCCTTGGAGGTATAACATGATGCCCCGAAAATGGGAGACTTCTCTTTGTCGTCTCCGTATTGGTCATACTCGGTTGACACACGAATTTCTGCTGAAGGGCCAACACCAACCGTACTGTGACGACTGTTTAGTACCTCTAACAGTGAAGCATTTGTTGACCGAATGCCCCAATTATAATAACTTAAGGAATAGATATTTGGGGAGGGTGGCAGGTTCATCCTTGCCAAGATTCTTGGACATGATGTGTCCTACTATGCAAGTGGCATTTTTAGATTTATTTCAGAAGTAGGTCTTTTGAAAACTATTTAACTTTTATAATGACATTCAACTTTTGTGGTTTTAATTGAATATTATTTTATTTCTTATATATTTATATATAAACTAAATGATATCGGCGTCAATGACCTTAGATGTCAAGATGCCTGAAAACTTTAAATCAATCAATCAACCAATCTTCGGAGGTTTATGTAGGTTGAGGATTCTATAATTGTGAATATTTGGCAATTCTTTAATGTCAGTATTTGGAAACCTCCATGTAAGCTTGGAAAACAAAAACAATCATAAGTTTGAGGCTCGGATAATGTATTTTAAAAGTTACAGTACATGTTTGTATCCTTCATCTGCAATGTGATAGTAATAACAGGTAGTTAATGGATCTATAGTAAATCAACTTATGAATTCTATATTGTTATAATTAACATAAGTGATTATTTCTAGTGTGTGTATATTTAGGAGGATAAGTTACGTAGTCAAATTGATCTTAAAAGCAGTTATACGGCATAAAGAATCTTATATATATATATATATATATATATATATATATATATATATATATATATATATATATATATATATATATATATATATATATATATATATATATATATATATATATATATGTATATATATATACACACATATGTATATATATACATATATATATATGTATATATTATATATATAATAGGATGCTTTTTTTCAGAGGAAAATATGTATATATATTATATATATAATAGGATGTTTTTTTTTCAAAGGAAATATTACATGTAAGAAATTGAATGAAAATTTTCGTAATCAAAGTCCACAGAATCACAATACTCTTAATGAATGCAAAATTTAACGTATTTGTTATAAGATCCTTTGTGGAAAATTATAGTTAAATGTAATAGTGGTTTACTTACAATCTCTCATCTAAGGAAACCTGATATAATGGGCTTTTGTATGAGCTACAGCCTGTGGTAGCATAAAGTCACCTTAGTCTAACAACATAACAAGTGATTTAGAAATGAAAAACACTGGAGAGGCCAACACTTTCGAAGCCAAGGTTAACTGTCATGGTCTCAAATACAAACTCATTTGGTCTACTCTCTGAAGTTGCAGCCTAATTTAAAATGGAAAATCACATTCTCTTAGTAAAAATTAAGAAAAATTACATATGACCTGAAGTAGGAGCACAATTCACATATAACCATAATTGATTTGCATTCTAAACTTCATATACAACGGGTTTACCTATATTTCCCAAGCAGAGCACAAATAACTTTTGGTCATAAATCAAAGTAAAACTGATTTGTGATCTGAAACCCATCTCCAATTATCTAATCTGTCCTAAAAATGTGTATACAACTGGCTTACCATCTCAAATCAATGCCCAATTAACTTACCAATAACTAACATAATTGATCAATTACAGCCTCAAACTCAGCTCAACTAAACCTAAGATTCAAACTCCAAGTAAAAGTGATTGATCAACAATCTGGTACATAGGCACAGCAGGTCTCTAATATGACATTCAACCAAAACTATTCACGTGTCTACAACTTCAACTTCAGGCTCAATTAAATTGTAATTCTAAATGTCCATACCCCATGCAAGAACATATGATATGAATGAAAACATCAAATCAAATGTTGTTATAATATACCAATTATATAACCTTCCAGTACATATCTATTGCCATAAGGAATTAAATGAGAGGATTAGCTCAAATTAAGCATTACTTCTAATAACAGGATGGTGGACATCCTTTTATTACTTCCTCCTTACTTCCGATAAGAATTTTTATTGCTGGATATAATTCCTTTTCTCCCCTTTCCAATTTCTATATTCCCCTAAACACTCGACTTTTAATTCTTTATCCCTTCCATCCTGTTTAGATTTTATTATTTCATGTTTTCTCTTGTCCTGATTAATGTTGTTATTTGGTGTATATTTCATTTTTTGAACGCGCATGTCTCTTATCACTTTAACACTTTAACATATATACTTGTACATATACACATAATGCATTTCTTGTATGTATGTATGAAGTCGTGCTTCATTGAGAGTGATGCCTATTTTCATTAACTCTTGCAATCGTTTCTATCACTTGCCAGTGCCCATCATCAACTAATGTTTGTAATCTATTACTTGAAAATAAAGATAAAAATTATGCTAAGAAAACACCGTTCTTCTCCCAACTATTTGAGTTTGAAAACAAGGGTCACACGATTAACATGGTTTAAAGACAATACTAAAATCTCGGCTAATCATACGAACCTCTTGACCACTATCGGTGGATTTCTATACAGCTTTGGAAATTGTAAGAAGGGCATCACATGATCCAAAGCCTTTACGAAAGCCAAATTGCAAGCTAGGTAATAGACTATTACCTTCAGCATACCGCGTTAAAAAACTTAAATATGGGAGTTACCACAAATGAAGTAACATTACAAATTATCCAAAAAGTGCAAAAATAACTTATTGACAACTTGTGATAAAAAAGACACCATAGAAGCTAAGAAATCGGCTGTCTTTATAAAAACAAAACAAAGGAAAAGTACCATTTGGACTACTACTCCATAAGCAATACTTATTAATCCAGTCGACTTTTTATCCATGTCTGAACTTATACGGGCGTTCTTGAATAATTTCATTATTAGTATATCTGTGGGACCTTCCAGACGACAGAGAAAATGTTCGTCGAACAAAACTGTTACCATAACAAAATGGTTCGAAGTGAGCTTCAAATAAGATAGAATAGGTAACCTGATATAGTAACAAAAAGTGATACCATATTCAACTGTCCTTACAACCTGTTTACTTGTTCACAGAGCAAATGTTGAGAGGCATTCCTTCTTTTCATGATTATCTGGTAATTATGTTCGACGAACATTTGCTCCGTCATCTGGAAGGTCCCTTAACTTCCATCCAGGGGTTTCCTTTACTATGCTGGATAATAGTATAACCTTATTGCCAGAATCTCTTCTGTATCTTGGCCTTTCACTCTTTTGAATATACCGGGCAAATCTACCGAATCACATTGATAATGCCATTCCACCGCTTCTCCGTAATAAAATGACCAATGATAATTTTTCATTATTCAATTTCTTTCATCTTATGACATCTTTAAAACTTACATCAATATTAACTTGCACTAATCATTTCCAATCCTGCATTCTGTATACTAAATACCATATATATATATATATATATATATATATATATATATTATATATATATATATATATATATATATATATATATATATATATATATATATATATATAATGTTTGTGTGCGTATAAATAAATGTATATTGCTTATACCGTTCTGACCTCCTCTCTAACAGGTATGGCTTCAGAGTAAATACAAAATAAGACAATGTTACATTCATTTCCTTAAAACTTATACTGACACACACAAACACACACAGGCCTATATATACACACACAAACACACACAGGCCTATATACACACACACACACACACACACACATATATATATATATATATATATATATATATAATATATATATATAATATATTATATATTTATATATATATATATATATATATATATATATATATATATATATATATATATATATATATATTAGATATATAAATTAAATATAAAATTCCCTTAAACGTAAATGCACATACATACATACATGTGTATATATGTACCTACAGTATATACCCATCTATTTGAAACTTGTTAAATCGTATACACATAGGCATTAGTAATAGGTTATGATATGATAGATGGTCGTAAGAAGAGATGTAAATAGACTCAAAGAATAATTGGATATAATAAGGAAAGCAGCGGGTATAAATAAGAGGAAATTGTGAAAAGAGGAAACAAATCTCCCCGGTGACCCTTCCCAATCGGAGGAAAAGGAAACGGAGAAGATAATAAATATTTTTGTTCAGCGAACTGAGTAAATAGATTTGTTTAACGAACTGACAAATTCTTCGCATTCTTACGTTGAAGTTTTGAAGTAGAGAAACTTTATGATTTATTATTACTGAGGAAAAAAATGCATTGGAGATTTTAGAAAAAAATAGTAATTCCCACTTTTAGATAACCGCCAAGAATCTAGATTTTTTTTCTTATCTAAATCAATGATCTGCTTTATCTTTATGTAAACGAGTTCAGGTTTATGCGTTTATCACACACGCGGATGTGTATATATATGCGTATATTTATATATTTCATATACGTATGCATATATATTTACGTACGTACATATTTATATACGCGTTCACATTATATAGATCACACATTATATAAGTATATATATATATATATATATATATATATATATATATATATATATATATATATATATATATATATATATATATATATATATATATATATATATATACTTTGTATATATGTATGTAACTATATGTATTTATATGCAATATATGAATGTATGTACATTTGTGTATAAATCTGTATACATACAGTATATATATATATATATATATATATATATATATATATATATATATATATATATATATATATATATATATATGTGTGTGTGTGTGTGTGTGTGTGTGTGTGTGTGTGTGTGTGTGTGTGTGTATATATACGTATACACATGTACTGTATATATATATATACCTCACAAAAAGAAAGTAGAGGATATTTTGTGAAATCGGTGATTTATTAGAAAATTACAAAATTAATAGGGAGTTTAGTAAATTCTAAATGGGCCGTTCAATGTCAACACAAAGTCTTAGGGAACAGGGCAGATGAGTTGTCGACCTGTGATCTCGTCTCCACAATCCGGGGCTGGGACGCTTGTTGGAATCAGTTTCTTTCTGGCGTCATTGATAAGCTTACACATCATATAATGTCCTCAGTCAAGAGGAGATGGAAGGAGGCAAGAAACAGCCGGATGCAGTTGCATTACCCGCCACTGCTACCTGGATGCCAGGCAGGCCCTCATGAACCTCTGTAATGATCGCTCCAATAAGAATAGCTGTGAAGACAGGTGCAGTCAGAAGTGAGCAGAAACCAGTAGATCCATAGCCACGGTAGACCTCTTTCAGACATGGCCTGCGTCGACACTCGATAAGACGCCGAATTCCTTTATCTTTTATGTAATTAATTATTATTATTAGCTTAGCCATTCCACTTTGTGTCCCTTCTCTCTCAGTGTGTCCTGACAAACTTTTAAAATGCTCATCAATTATCTACCACTTGTAAGACATTCAGATCATCTAAGTAATTAGAGAGTAAACAAGAGTCTAAGATCACGTAATTATGTTATTGAAGACATTTATTCATATGGAAGAAGATTTATGCTTATTCTATGTCGATTAACTTGGAAAATAAATCTGCTTTACAATGTAAAAGTCGTCTATTTTCCCTACTTCTCATTATTGATTATACATGACACGAAAATGAGCGACATTATTTTTTTCATTTGTGTTTTTGTACAGTATTGTTTAGAAATTAATCCCTATTCTAATAACCACATAATTTTATTTAAGATTTAACTGCAACAAACGGATCTTAGGAAAGTGTCATCACACACTAATCCAGCCCAGCTCAGTACCTTGCATTACCTCCTCTGGCTTGATTACATTCCCTACACTGCCCTAGCATGCTCCGGGTTAACTGGTCAATGGCCTCCTGGTCCTGTCTTTGGCACTCCTCAATGAGGGCAGCTCCAAGCTCATTGGCATTAGTTGATGGGTGAAAACATCGTTCATTGTACGGCTCTCCCGAGCTATTCCAAAGCTGTTCAATTGGAATATGATCTGGTGAACAGGCTGGCCAAATCTATACAACGAATTCCCTCTGTATCCAGACTGTCCTGCATTACCCTTGCTCGATGGGTTAGGCTGTTGTCGTCCACTAGCAGAAAATCAGGCCCAACAGCCCCAGCATAGGCACGAACAATGGGGGATGACAGTGTCATCCCGGTACATCGGGGCATTAATTGCCACTTGCTGGAACACTTGAAGGTCTGTGTGACTCCCGACACTGATCTCTGCCCACACCATAACATAGAGACCACCAAAACGATCATGCTCAACAACGGCACACCGTGCAAAATGTTCCCAACGGGACTTCACACACGCACTGGCATCCTTCGTTCATGAATCCACAA
>NC_090732.1:145893332-145905832 GCF_036898095.1 Palaemon carinicauda
GCAAGGTTGGATGTCTGTGGCCTTCTGATGACTGCCTATAGACCTGTGTGTAGACTAGTCTCTACGGACAAAATTTGTTTTGTTTGAATACCAGAATGTGGTCATGTCTTTATGGATTGGAGTTGCCAATTCAATTTAATTCAGTTCCACTAGTGCTACACTTGCTCACGGCACCACTTCACTGTTCTTTACTGATGGGGGTGACCTTATAGATATCAAAGATGTAATTACAATGTCCATAGTAACGGTATATGTCGGTCATTTCTGAATTTGGTAAGTAGAATAGAGAAGTCTGAAAAACCAACAACGCGTACCCTGCCAACAGTACCTATGATATCTCTCAAGTAGGCTGACCCAGGTTGGTGGAGATAAAAAATAAGCTTCAGATTTCAGTTTCTCTTCAAGTATATGAATGAGAATATTTTCTAAAGTTTCGTCATGAACCCTTCATCATAGAATAATATGGGGAAGGGAACAATATCATACTGCAAAATATCCTTGGTAAGTAGACTTCGATCTCGAGCTATTTTGATTGACTATTTGTTCATATTTAGTTCTTGGATGATCTTTTTGGTAGTGTTCTTTGGCTTGTTTTTGACAGTCATGTTGGTCTTCAGATTTTTGCTATGAATACGTTGGAGGCTTTGTTTTTACCTCTCTTTGAGGCATTGAGTACACAATTCTTGATGTCCTGGGTGACCATTGCTTTTCAATATATAAATATATCATATCATATATAGCTTGTATGTGTCCTCCTTCCTGTCTGTGGTGAATTCAAAAGATTCATGATGGTAGCAGGCCACTGATGTCCTCTCAAAGACACTAGCATATTCACGATGAATATTTTTCACTCATTGTAGAAATCTCATTATGCAATGTATTGCTTCTGCTTAGCAAGACTGATGACACAATCGCTGCATTTTGATGATAGATTTATTGTCTGCTCCAGCTTTTGATTACTAGTACCTGCTGAAAATTCACAGGTTTGTCCTTGATTGAGAAGGAATGGCCCTCAGACGTTTCTGAAGACTGATGGTGTGGTGATTGATAGATTCTTAGCACCTCTAAGGTACACTGAGCCCCAACAAAAGTAGTTTGTTGAATCCTAAGGAGCAAATTCAGAGAGTTCACGTTGCATTGCCTCTAGATGCAATTTCCAGGACCCGTCTTGATCTGCTCACAACAGAACAAATACAATTGCATCACGTTCTAGGAACTGATACCAAAATATGAAGT
Organism: Palaemon carinicauda; assembly: GCF_036898095.1. Classification (NCBI taxonomy): domain Eukaryota; kingdom Metazoa; phylum Arthropoda; class Malacostraca; order Decapoda; family Palaemonidae; genus Palaemon; species Palaemon carinicauda. The sequence continues at coordinate 145,894,569 of NC_090732.1, forward strand.
TTTCATTTGAGGCAGATCCGCTATCGATAAAGGCGTTCATATCATTGACAAGTTTCTTAGAGGATATTTGGTTCTGGGCCAAGAGTCTCTGGGTTTCTGATATATTTCTGGAGGCTGTACCTTTCTTCAGTTTGTCTGGTATTTTCTAGTTCCGCAGAGTAATTTGAAACACCCTTTCACCAAAGAATTCCTTATGAGGCATTGCATTGCTTCAGATAACAGTTGTTAACCCTGTAGTTGCCGCCATTAAGAATAGTTTTTGATCACTGTTGCACCAGATATCCCAGTCTGAAGCCATACATGGTCTGCCTCACTTCATTCTAAACATTTTCCTTAGCATTTTAGAAGTGTCTTTACTGTGTGGAAAGTCCCAAGACAGATAGCGAGACATTAAATTCTTCTGGTTTCATGAGCTGAATTTCTTTTGGAAATTCATCTGGATAAAAGGGCAGTTTGTCCTGGACGAATTGCTTTGAGATTTTTCATCTGTGTAAACAGCACTATACCATGTGATGGGATAAGGTAGAACAGGAAGAATCTATCTGTTTGAGAGGAAACTTTTCAGTTGTCCAGACTGAATTAGTTGCACTCTGAGATGGCATTGCTTGTGTTTGAGGGTACATAATTCCATGCACTTTGCTGTCTTTGACCTCTAGGTTTAGACGGCTAATTGACCATGCTAAGTTGGCCACTCTAGTATTGTCAGGTTTGTCTGGTTTGTTTAGATAGACATTATCCTCAAAAGCCATGTGAAATTCAGGCGTTATTTGAGTGCTTGGCAGTCTTTGAGAACTTGGAACGGCAGTGTTTCCTTGAAGGCCTGTGGGCTATGTTTGACCAATGTGTCAGATTGTCTTGGCTTTGACCTGTGAAACGGAATTATCCTGGTAGAGAACACAGACTGTATTATGTTTAGATACATTGATAGCTTCATAATCCTAGTGTCTAGGCCTGCTGATGCGGATTGTTCAGGACCAAAGTATGCCAAGTATGACGGTCTACAAAGCTGGGATCTTTCTGCAGCGTTGAGTGGAGAGACATTCAGAGGCAGCCTGTTCAAAATGCTCGTGTTAATTTTCGTGAGTTTCTCTGCATTTTCATCTTCTGTAGGTTCCGTGTCCATTATTACAGCTCCATCTGGTTTGGGATTTTCTGGATTAAAATGTAAAAATAACCCAAGAGACGTATTGGCTCTGGGATGGTCGTACTAGAACATACATGTCTTAAGATCTTGGGCATCACCACTCTATCATCAAGGACAAAATCATAACTTTTGAGAGGGATTGTTGAAACGTATACATTCTGCCAGCACATCTGGTTTATTGTACGCAATACTATAAACCATAAACCATCGGATTTACACATGACATCAAAGTAGGTCAAATCTATGCTGCTGCCAAAGCGTCTCCTCTAATATATCTTGACATCTCTATTCTGTTCAACAAGAAGTCTATTCAAATTGTCTCTCCACCAAGTTGAAATCCATTTCTACTATTCAGTCTCGCTTCTGACTCCAACACAATATTGTTCCAGCCACATTGCTTGACACATAGCGTTTGTGGATAATCAGTCATAGGCAAAGCATTTGAGTATTTATGAAGGCTTGTCGTCCTGGATATCACAAATATGACCAAACATGTCATCCTGAAAATCGTTTGTTGCTTCCAAGAAAGATGTTGCTAGAGTATCCTCAGAGATGCAAAATTTGTTGACTCGCATTTGTGAGAGTTTTGGTGGCAAACAATGCAGGTCTTATGGTAAAGCACACTTCGTATGTTGGTAGGGTTCAGTGATGAATGGGCAGTTGATGAGTACGAGTTGTAGTTTTTTGTGCCCCTGTTGGTGATAAAACATTCTGCAGTTCCTCACGTTCACAAGCACGTTGCAGTAAAGTTGAATGTAATACTTTTTGTAGCATTTGTTCGACATATGATAGTAAAACGTAAATGTCTGCAGCCAGAAGTTTGATAGTTTTCATTGCAGAGTCATTTCGAATGTCGACTGTTTCCCTTGTTCGTTTGCATCCGTTTTTTTGTAATAATCACGTTTTCCTGTGTCTTCTCTTGGTATATGATACGTTTTACTCTGTCAAAATCAACATTCTCTACATCAGTTGCTGCGTTCTGTAGGCCACAGCTTCCATAGTTAATTTTTGACTGCTGTCGTCACAGTCTACCTGAAAGGACCGAAAGAAATGCATATTCATTTACTGCGTCCTTTTCTTTTGCTTATTAATTAGGACATGAATTTGCGTATTTATGGAAGCAGGAGTCCTGGTAAACAGATCATATAGCTTTAATTACCTGCTCAACATACTTTTCACTGTCTTTAGCAACTACTTAAAAGATGCTATACATGTTTACCCAATAAAACTATCGAATTTTTCGAATTTTTATGGTTATTTTTCTAAATAATTTACGTAATTGTCACAATGAATGAAATCAAATAAAAAATGTTTGTAATCCCTGGCATACACAACATATGATTAGACACCTCATTTGTTAAAATCGGATTGGAATTAGTAAAACTGTTAATGGATTGTTAAGCACAAACTACGTGGCGAGTCATAGAAAAATCTATATGGATTTGGGCATGACAAATTCGTTTTAGGTCTCGATATGCACAAGAATAAAAACATGGGTTACCTTGTAAATTTGTAATGGACACGAACTCGCCCCAAGAGCCTAGGCTTATATGTTTCTCCTCTATCTGGAATCAGTAATTTTAAATGTAGCTTTCTTGCTTCCTTTTCTAGCTATCCAAATTTCTTGTGTAGTTTTGTTTTATCATCCTTTTTCTAAAGTCATAAAATTCTACTTCATTTTCGTGTACGATTTTATTCTGATTATCTAATCAACAATTTACAACTATGTGGAGAAGTTTCAAGTTGAATTTCCAGAGTTCTTCATAGAAATCTGGTGTGATTGAAATATAGAAATATATCAAATTTTGAGTTGTGTGACTTTTTAATGCACTACGTTGATTTCAGATGCACTGCAATTCCACTCGGACTTCCATTTTCCCTTACCCATATAAACGCCCTTCCCTTTAGCGGGAAGTAAAATGTTTCCTCTAGTGTCAGCCCAACTTTTTTTGGTGGGGGGGGGGGGGGGGTTGTTGGGGGGGGGGGGGTGTATACCGTAGATGCCAGCCTTCTTTGAGAAGTCGTTTAATTCATGACAAATTTGCCATTCCTGTAAAGAAAAAACGGATTTTGAGCGAAGCGAAAAATCTATTTTTGGGTGAGATAGCCATGGCGTCCTGATGGAAGGTTCCTGTTTGGTAGCTTCCTTGGGTATAAGACTACTAAGATATTCCCAGAGAATTTAACCACAGGTTATCACAGAATTCTAACTTCTGGAGCGAGTATCTCAAAGGTTTCCCTTTAAGACATCGTAATACAACAGGGGACACGCATGTCTGGTCGTGCCACATAGCTATCTCCACCCCGAACAGAGTTAACGCTTCGGTGTGTAAGGGCTGAGAATAGCTGGGAGCCGTTCCACAGCTAATCTCACTCGTGGCTACTACTGATACTCGAGACGTAAACAAACGGACGCCATTGCTCTAATGACGTCACGAGCGTCTTTATCCTGGCGCCAGTTGCTGCCCATCACCATGATACAATTGTGTAGGGTGGGAACAAACTGACGAAGTAGTAGGGAGGGTCCATCAGGACGCCATGGCTATCTCACCCAAAAATAGATTTTTCGCTTCGCTCAAAATCCGTTTTTTGGGCTCAAGCCATGGCGTCCTGATGGAAGAGTACCAGAGAATCAATGTATCGTGGTAGATTTTCCCCCAGAGTTAAGTGCCTAGGCATTGACAAAATAGCAAAGTAATCTTAGATAAGAACCATAGGAACGAAGTATCCTGCCCCCCATTGGTAGGAAGTTCCCATGGGCTATGCCGACGTCAAAGTGGTATTGAAGGACTATTCATCTTGACAGAAGAGCTTTTTAAGAGCTTAGAGATGAAGCAGAATGTTTGATATTTGTATAGGAACATTCTGAGTAGGTCAGTGGTGGTTGGGCACTGTGTGTAGGATTCATCTCCTGATTATCAGAAGTAAGTATTCGAGTAGGAACCTTACTGAGACAAGGTGAATATAATTTAAGGATAGACATCTTAAATTCTTCATGACCATAAGAAAGGAGGAATAAATAAAACTATGACAGTATGTATTTCATAGTAAGTAGGAGCTGAAAGAGACGCATAAGTAATAAAATAGAAATTTTATTTCACAATGCAGAAATTAAATAATTTACAGCAAAAGTAAAGTTCATTTACAGTAATAATAATGTACATAGAAATAAAGGCTTGCTCTTGAATCTGAAAGGGAATTTCAGGATTAGTAGGTACTCGTTCTCGAGGAACGCAAGTCTTTAAATAACACATCATGCTCAAGGCATGCGGCACTTGTGTAACACTATGACATTTCACCTGGGATAAGAACAGTTATAAAAGCACTAAGTGTTTTTAGACATCACTATGAATCACTCGAGGGTCAACATAGGCACCCGAAGAGTTAGAGTCCCAAATAACTCACTGTTCTACGCAGAGTTAGGTGCAGGTTTCATAACACTACCTGCGGCTACCACAAAATGTTTGATTTCGTGCACTTGTTTCGCATAATGTTTAAAGAAAACTCGCGAGGACTTCCAGCCCGTAAAGTTTTTAAGGCTCTCAAAGTCCATGCTCTGAAAGAAGTTCAGAGAAGATGCCACTTTTCTAGGATCATGACCAGCGGGTGTACTGTTCGGATCCGCTCTGCGAATGAAGTAGGTGATTTTCGCTCTTAATTGTTTTAGTGACAGGTCGCTGCCCGATGTTTCTCCTTTGAAGAGTTGGCCTCCACCAAAGTTTGAAGTTCTGCGAAGATAGACCTTGAGGCTCTCTACTGGACATAGAGAGACATCCTCCTTCAGGGGGCATATTCTCCAAGGGCCCCATCTTTTGGTGGGTAATTCATTTTTGGCGAGAAACGTCGGATCAGGGGAGAGGGTCACTTCTCCTGAATCAGCAAACAGGATGTGTCCCTCTTCTCTTGATAATGCCACTATTTCGCTGACTCGAGCTCCCGAGGCGAGAGCAAATAAAAATATAACTTTCTGAGTCAGATCCTTGAGGGGGCATGAATCGTTGTCCAAGTTGGAGGCGAAATGGAGCACCTTGTCCAGTGACCAGGAGATCGGTTTCGGAGGGGGTGCTGGGCGTAGGCGAGCACATGCTTTCGGCAGTTTGTTAAAGATGTCGCTGGACAGATCAATTTGGAAAGCGTATAGAATTGGTCTAGTCAAAGCCGATTTGCAGGTCGAAATCGTATTGGCTGCTAATCCTTGTCCATGAAGGTGAATGAAGAAGGACATGCAGAAATCAATGGTGATTTCTTTAGGATTTTTTGCTTTAACAAAGGAGACCCATTTCTTCCAGGATGATTCATATTGCCGTCTCGTGGATACGGTCTTGTATTCCTCTAGGAAGTCTAGACTTTTCTTCGAGATCCCAAACCTCTTCTTTGCGGCAAGGGAGAGAAAATCATGAGATGAAGGTCCTTGATTTTCGATGATGAAGCGAAGACAGTCGACTTCTGTACTTGTTGAGAGAGAACTGGGCCCGGGAGAGGGATCAGCTTGGGCTGCAGCTCCAGGACCAGGGGGTACCAGTTGCTCCGGGGCCACTTGGGAGCCACTAGGGCCGCTGTCCCTTTGAAGGTTCTCAGTTTGGAGAGGACTTTCAACAGAAGGTTGGTGGGAGGGAACAGGTATATCTTGGACCATCTGTTCCAGTCCAGTGACATGGCGTCCACCGCTTCTGCCTTGGGGTCCTCGTACGGGGCTACGTACAGAGGAAGTTGATTGTTGTCGCTCGTTGCAAAGAGATCTATCTGAAGTTCTGGGACTTGATGAGAGATGAAGGAGAATGATCTTGCGTCTAGAGACCATTCCGACTCTATCGGGTTTGTCCGAGATAGAGCATCCGCTGTCACGTTGCGGAATCCTTGTAGGTGAACTGCAGACAGGTGCCACTTCTTCTTCTCCGCCAGACGGAAGATTGGGAGAAGCACCTGATTTATCTGGGGCGATCTTGAGCCTTGGCGATTGAGACAACGAACTACCACCGAGTTGTCTAGGGTTAGACGGATGTGGATCGAGGGCGGCGGGGATAGCTTCTTCAGAGTAAGAAGGACCGCCATGGCCTCCAAGATGTTTATGTGGAACGTCTTGAATAGTGGAGACCAGGTCCCTTGAGCTTGTTTCAGGTGGGAGTGACCTCCCCAGCCCTCCAGTGAGGCATCCGTGTGGATGTTGAGTGAAGGAGGAGGGTGTTGGAGAGGAATGGACCTTTTCAGGGCCATTGCTTCCGACCACGGCTTTAGGAGGCGTCGAAGTCTGTTTGGAAGCCGTCTCTTGAGGTCTCTTCGAGCGATGGATGCCGATCGTCTCCAGACTCCCGCGGCATCCTTTAGCTGTGCACGAAGCACTGGGTTTGTCACTGAGGCGAATTGTAGAGAGCCTAGAACTCGTTCCTGCTGTCGTCTTGAAATGCGTTTGGATTTCAGTAGTCGCTTGACAGACCCTGCTATTTCCTTCCTTTTCTTCTGGGGGATGGAAAGGCGGTGTGACTGAAGATTCCAGTGGATTCCCAGCCACTGAAACTTCTGAGCTGGAGAGAGGCGAGATTTCTTCTCGTTGATCTTGAATCCCAGGTGTTCTAGGTACTGGGTAACTTCGTCGCAAGACTTTGTACACTCTTCGGGCGATGGAGCCCAGACTAGCCAGTCGTCGAGGTAGGCCATCACCTGGACGTTTCTTAGGCGGAGCTGTTGTACTATGGCGTCTGCCAGCTTCGTGAAGATCCGAGGGGCCACATTGAGGCCGAATGGCATGGCCCGGAAGGCGTAGCTTTTCCTTTGGAGTCGAAATCCTAGGTAGGAGGAAGCGTGATGGTTCATTGGAATGTGCCAATAGGCATCCGCCAGGTCTATAGAGACCGTGTAGGAACCTTGAGGCAGAAGGGTCCTTATTTGTTGAAGCGTCAGCATCTTGAATTTGTTGTTCTCTATGAACTTGTTGAGGGGGGATAAGTCCAGAATGACTCTGAGCTTGTCTGAGTCCTTCTTGGGAACGCAAAACAGTCTCCCTTGGAACCTGGTGGACTTTACCTTCCTTATCACCTTCTTGTTCAAGAGGTCTAGAACATATTCTTCCAGAATGGGGGTCGATTGTTGGAAGAACCGCTGGAAGATTGGGGGTGGTTGCACCCAACTCCAGCCTAGACCGTTCTTGATGATGCTGTGTGCCCAAGGATCGAAGGTCCAACGATCCTGGAATTGGCGGAGTCTTCCTCCCACCGGAAGCACTTCATTGCTTCTGGTGTCCCGAGGACTTGTTGCCTCGGCCGCTAGCTCCCTTTCCTCCTCTACCTCTGGAGGGACGACGAGAGGCGTCTCTGCTTGCACCCCTGGACGAGCCTCTACCTCTGGCATGAAAGGTAGTGGATGGCTGTTCAAAGGCAGGGGTGAAGACCGGTGACTGTGACAACACCGGTTGGGGGACCAATTGAAAGGTCTGTTGTGGTTGGGCAACCACTTGGGAGGTAGCGGGTCCCGGAAACTGACGTCTTTGTTGACGTTGCTGGGGTTTCGGTTTCTGAGGTTTCCTCTTAGGCTGAGGTCCATCGTCCTGAGAGGTTTTCCTTTTCCTGGACATGCCCCACTTGTGGAGAAGGTTCCTATTCTCCGTGGCGGCTCTGTCCGTTATTTCCTTGACAAGGTCCGAAGGAAACAGGTGCTTTCCCCAGATGTTGGAGGAAATCAGCCTCCGGGGTTCGTGTTTCACGGTGGCACCGACAAACACGAATTCACGACAGGCTCTACGAGCCTTTATGAAATGGTACAAGTCCTTCATTACCGTCAGTAAGTGGGATTTGGCCAGTACCATGTAGTGATCGGGTACTGCTGTGTCACAGGCCATAACTTCAAGTTGGACTTGATGAGAAAGAGACGCTGCAAGCCTCTCCTTCGTGTCTTGTTCCCGGCGAAGGAGGTGATCATTGAGCTTAGGGAGGTCTTCATTAAACTGACGTCCGGCAACGTCAGGATCGAGCCTACCCACAACGAAAGTATGTTGGACATCTTTCCATTGTCTAGTGTCAGGGGGCGTTACGATGGAGAAGGGTCTGCACTCCTCCAGTGCAGGGCAGGGTTTCCCTTCTTCCGCCGCCTTAAGGCATGCAGCCAAGGCCTTTTCCAAAAATGGAAGAATCGCAGTGTCGGGAGCGACATAAGTAGGATGCTTCTTGCTCAAGGCAGGAAGCTTAGAGCAGGTAAAGCCCCTGCTCTTAAATGCGGAGGCTAGCATAGCCTGGGCCTTTGCGAGATCGAACACTATCTCTTCCTTAGGTTCGGTCTCCTCCTTCGAGGCAGGTTCAGAACGAAGCCGGACGTAACAGTCCGGGTAGGCCTCGAAGCTTGGGAAGAATTCCACATCTTCCAACGGGACCGTGCCGATTTTGTCACTAACAAAGATCCTGCCGGTCGCAATAACCATATGCTCTGCATACCTCCACGGGTTGGCATGAGAGCAAGCTGGGAGATCCTTAACCGAGATCTTCTTCGGTTCTCTGGATCCAATCATAGACCTGATGGACTCCTGGTTCTCCTTCAGTCTGTCGTCCATGACAGCTCTAATCAGTCGGATCAGTTCTTGTGTAGAGGAAGAAGGATCCGGGGTCGAGGAGGTAGACGGAATGGACACATCCGTCGGTGTAGGAGTAGGCGGAGGGATGGACGAGGGAGTAGCTCCAATCTCCGACTCGGTGTATTCCACCTTGTCTTCGTCCTCTTCGGCTCCTTGAGCCATAAGCGTCTTCTCCGTGTCTTCCGAGACGTCAGAGATCTGTTCATCCTCTTCGGAATCTAGGCGACACTCGTGCATGGACTGAGCCATGACCACATCAGGTTCCACCGTAATTTGGACAGTGGGGATTGCTTCCTTTGGAACCACTGAATCAGGGGAGGCCTTAGGGAACAGCAGGGACCTCAGTTCTTCGGTGGCCAGGTACGGTCCAGTGGCATTCCTCTGAAAACCACGCACCCACTTGCGCAGTTTCTCACGAGCAATGTCTCTAACCTCCGCTGAGGGAGGGTTATGGAAGGCCTCAACTAGGTAGGCCTGGCAGACCGTACAATCCAGTGGATTCCAGAACTTCCAATCCCCTCTCTTGTCTGAGCAAGGGGCGTGAGTCCTGCACGCCGTATGTCCGTAAAACTGGGAGCGTTTCACGGCACAGTATGCGAAATCGCACTTCATCTGCTCCTCCTGTGGAAGAAAGAGAAAATGAGTATGGGGGAGTCATAGGAATGGCTCTTAATTTAAGTTAATATTAATCATTAATTTTAACTTATATAAGGTGTGATGCATAGAGAGTGAAACAGTAAAGGAGAACACGCTCCATGCATCTCGCCCGGCTGGTTACCATAGGCTTGGTCCTGGGATAATCCAAATGACCGAGATCATTGGATATAGTTTCCTAGGATTCCCATTATATTGGAACTCCATGGAAAGCCAAGGACAAGGTTGGGATCGAATTCATTCGGTTCCCAGATAAGAGCCAGAAGGTCTCATTAAGGGTAACTGCTTCTGGCAACCAGCCGTGCTAAGATGCACATAGCATGCTGGAAATAGAAGAATGCAAAGAGACAGCATGATCACTAATAGAGCAGTACTAGGTACTGATCTTAGAAGCAAAGCAGCTTATCTATTTGCCAGGTAGGGCTATCTTAGTCTTATGATAGCTACAGAGAGGGGGTGCAAGTATTCTTGACGCCTCCGGGGTATCCGGCAAGCCGCCGGCACGCCGGAGCTCGCTCCAGCATAGATTCTGGCATTAGAACAGACAATTTTCAAAAGTCAGTTAGATACCAGGATGGCGGCCGCCGGCACAACGGCGGCACGCCGGCAGGGAGCGGCGGCTCCGGCAGCCGGAGGATGCCGGATTGGTGACTGGGGTAAGGATGGTACAGGTAGTATCGGGTTGCCGGCAGTATATGCCGGCACTCCGGAGATCGACCGGCAAGCGGACGATTAGATAGGAGTAGGAGAGCCGCCGGTAGTAGCCGGCGGCAGCCGGCAGTCCCTCGGAACACGGGGGGCTGGCGGCAAGGGTAGGGAAGTCACCAAGAGGCAGGTATTGCCGGCATAAGAGGCGGCAAGAGACCGGCACCCAGATAGATAGAGAGACAGGGGGAGGGGGGGAAAGATGCAGGAAGTACCTTCAGGGTTCCAGACATCCCTCCCCCTCCCTGAGGGGGTGTACCCATGATAGAGACAGGCTCTATCATCCATATGCAGGGGTCACTAGGGACCGGGAGCAGGTAGCCCAAGGGAGGACTAGGGAACACCCAAGATGGGGGGGGGGGGGAGACTCCCTTATGCAGAGCTACACTAGGAACTAACCTTATAGGACACTATGAAGGTATATGTACCAGAGCGGACTGCACAAGGAAGCTCGGGTAGCCCTACTCATCCACCCTAAGGAGGAGTTGTAGGACAGGGGACAGATGAGTATAAACTAACCTAAGCATAGGCTAGGCTATACAAGAGATAGGTGGGGAGGGAGAAGAGAGGGGTCTTCCCAGGAAGGGTTTCTGTACCAGAGCGGCCACAAAGGGAAGGGAGGACACTCCCTAACCTAAGATTAGGCTGATCGGCTAAAACGGTGCAAGAGTACAGTTTCAGCATGGAACAGAGAAACCTTCCTAACCCGACCTAGATCAGGGCTAAAAGTCCTGAACTAGGCAAGGAAGAAGACGTATCGCTATCGCAGGAAAGTCGCAGACTATCCTAGCCATAGAGGTAGGCTAGCCTAACCTCACTCTCAGACGCAATCCTAAAGGGGGTTCATTCCTTTAGGGAGGACTGAGAGGCGATATAATACTCTATTAGACAATGAATCCCTTTACTCAGAAAAGGGATCAAGGCTAATTAGAGGGAATGCCAAGGCAGGGGATGAAGGAAGCATATAGGGGTCCTAAGGTTAGGTTAGGCTAGTAAGAATCACTGACTAGCCTATCCCCTATATGGTCCCTGAAGGCGAAAACATTTGCATCACTAGTCAAAAGTATTGTAAAATAATAATGCCACTATCTTCATAACTTAGTCTAGGATCACTGATAAATCATGCATGAACACTTGTATATAGGCTCCTGGCCTGGGGGCTATAGTAGCCGACTGGTATGAGGTCAATCGATGACCGATAAA
>NC_090732.1:145915832-145918332 GCF_036898095.1 Palaemon carinicauda
GAAAAGGCAACCCTTTTGGCTGATGTTTTTGACAGTAAACAGAGTAATGAAAAACTTGAACTTCCTCATTCCTGTTTTCCTGAGGCTAAACTAACTAGTTTAGCTTTTCGATCTCGTGAGATTAAAGCTCTGTTGATGGACCTTGATGCTTATGGAGGTGTAGACCCAAATGGTATTTTTCCTTTGTTTTTTATAAAGACAGCAGAATTCTTAGCTCCAAAGTTATCTGTTATTTTGCGCAAGTTAGCAAGAAGAGGAGCTTTTAGCACTAGTTGGAGAATTGGTAATGTTACTCCTCTATGTAAATGTGTTTGTGGTAGCTCAAGTCCCACTGATTACCGCCCAATTTCCATAACTCCCATATTATCTAAAGTTTTTGAACGTCTTCTGGCAAAACGTCTTAATAGGTTTGCTGAAGGTAATCATCTACTCCCTAGTTTGCAATTTGGTTTTCGTAAAGGCCTTGGAGCATGTGATGCCCTTCTTACAATCTCCAATGCTGTACAGAAATCCCTTGATTGTGGTCGGGAAGTTCGTATGATTGGCCTTGATTTTAGTGCTGCCTTTGACCGTGTTAATCATGAGGCCCTTGTTTTCAAACTGAAACAGTTGGGAGTGGGTGGGTCGTTTCTTAGCATTATTATTGATTTTTTAAGTAATAGATCTCAAAGAGTTGTTGTTGATGGGCACCATAGTGATTATAGGAATGTGATATCTGGTGTTCCACAGGGTAGTGTTCTTGGCCCATTACTTTTCATACTATATACACATGACATGTGGTTTGGCCTAGAAAACAAGCTTGTTGCATATGCAGATGATGCTACTCTCTTTGCATCAATTGCATCCCCTGAATGTAGATCTAGGGTTGGTGAATCCCTTAATAGAGATTTAGCTAGAATTAGTGCATGGTGCAAATTATGGGGTATGAAGTTGAATCCTAACAAAACTCAAAGTATGATTGTAAGTAGGTCAAGGACGGTGGTTCCTCAACATCCGGATCTCAGTATTGATAATGTTTCTTTAAATATGTATGACTCTTTCAAAATTTTAGGTGTGATTCTCGACAGTAAATTTACTTTTGAGAAACATATAAGGTCTGTGTCTTCTTCAATTTCACAAAAAATAGGCTTATTGAGAAAGTCTTTCAAGATTTTCGGTGATCAATCTATTCTGAAGAAGTGTTTTAATTCTTTCATTCTACCTTGTTTTGAGTATTGTTCTCCTGTCTGGTCTTCAGCTGCTGATTCTCATCTTAATTTGTTGGACAGAAACTTACGGTCTATTAAATTTCTTATTCCTGATCTAGATATTAATCTCTGGCACCGTCGTTCAATTAGTTCATTATGTATGTTGCATAAGATTTTTCACAACTCTGACCATCCTTTACATTCAGATCTCCCTGGACAATTCTATCCTGTTCGTAATACTAGGCAGGCAGTTAATTCTAATAGCCAGGCCTTCTCCATCACGAGGCTCAATACTACGCAGTACTCTAGAAGTTTTATTCCAGCTGTGACCAAGTTGTGGAATGATCTTCCTAATCGGGTGGTTGAATCAGTAGAACTTCAAAAGTTCAAAGTTGGAGCAAATGCTTTTTTGTTGACCAGGCAGACATAGTCTTTTTATAGTTTATTTATGACATATTTGTTTTTGATGTTGTTGATAGTTTATTATATGACATGTCTGTTTTGATGTTGTTTCTTATTTTAGAATGATTTATTGTTAATTTGTTCTCTTCATTTATTTATTTCTTTATTTCCTTTCCTCACTGAGCTATTTTTCCCTGTTGGAGCCCCTGGGCTTATAGCATCTTGCTTTTCCAACTAGGGTTGTAGCTTGGATAGTAATAATAATAATAATATATATATATATATATATATATATATATATATATATATATATATATATATATATATATATATATCTATATATATATACATATATATATATATATATATATATATATATATATATATATATATATATATATATACATATATATATATATATATATATCATCATCATCATCATCAACATCAACATCAGCCATTGCTTGTCCATTGCAGAACAAAGGCTTCAAAGATGTCCTACCACTTGCGTCTGTTTAAGGGCTTTCTATGCCAGTCCACGCCGAAAACATCCTTCTCTTCCTTCCTCTACTACTTTTACAATCTCAAGTGACCCATTCTATTATTTTTAATGTCTGTCTAGTGGCTGTCATTCTCATTATATGCCTTGCTCATATCCATTTATTTTTCTTATAAGTTGTTAGGATATCCTCTACTTTGGTTTGCTCTCATATCCATGATTCTCTTTTTCTGCCTCTTAGTGTTATTCCTATCATTATTTTTTCAGTAGATCTTTGAGTTGTAACTAGCCTATGTTCTAAGGCTTTAGTAAGGCACTAAGTTTTGATGCATAAGTTAATACTGGTAGGACTATCTGATTAAATAGCTTTCTTTTCAGAGAAAGCGACATATTTCTTTTCTTATAATTATTC
>NC_090732.1:145932337-145934837 GCF_036898095.1 Palaemon carinicauda
TTAGATATGCACATACGCAGATCCAACCCCTTCCTAACCTCTCTCTCACCAGGGCATTGACTACTCTTTATCCCCCGTATCCAAGGGACGAGGAGACCGAGTAGTTATAAGTCTGGCAATGCCATAGCGTGGCAGGAAAGAAATATATATTTATATATTTAGACATACAGTATAGCATGACACTTGCTGTTTAGTATATAGGCAGTAAGTTGGCTAGGGCACCAGCCACCTGTTGAGAAACTACAACTCGAGAGTTATGGGGTCCATTGACTGGCCAGACAGTACTACATTGGTTCTTTATCTCTGGTTACGGTTCATTTCCCCTTTGCCGACACATACGCCGAATTGTCGGGCATATTCTTTACAAATTCTCCTCTCTCCTCATACACCTGACAACATTGAGATTACCAAACAATTCTTTTTCTCTCAAGGGTTTAACTACTGACTGCACTGTAATTGTCCAGTGTCTACTTTCCTCTTGATAAGGGTAGAAGAGACTCTTTAGCTATGGTAAGCCGCTTTTCTAGGAGAAGAGCACTCCAAAATCAAACCAGTGTTCTCTAGTCTTCGGTAGTGTCCATAGCCTCTGTACCATGGCCTTCCACTGTCTTGGGTTAGAGTTCTCTTGCTTGAGGGTACACTCGGGCACGCTAGTCTATCTAATTTCTCTCTTTCTTGTTTTGTTTTGTTAAAGTTTTTATAATTTATATAAGAAATATTTATTTTATGTTGCCGCTATTCTTAGAATATTTCATTTTTCCTTTTTTTTCCTTTCCTCACTGAGTTATTTTCCCTGTTGAGGCCCCTGGGGGGCTTATAGCATCCTGCTTTTTCCAACTAGGATAGTAGCTTAGCAAGTAATAATAATAATAGGAGAGAGAGAGAGAGAGAGAGAGAGAGAGAGAGAGAGAGAGAGAGAGAGAGAGAGAGGAGAGAGAGAGAGAGAGAGAGATAAATATTTCGGCATTCGCATGATAATCATACAAACAAGGAGAACCAAATGCCTCTGTGTTCCACATTGATGCGGGCAATAAATCCGGAGTCTCCTAGTGACTGGAATCTTTAGGCCAGACTCTCTCCTGAAAATAGAAATCCAATTTCCTGCTCGAGCATAATCAGAAAGCAATAAAGGTCCTTTTGACTAGACACATACCTGACAAACGTCGTCATTGGGTTTTACTTTCATCCCGAATCGTTCATCGTATATCCCCGTCGTCAATTTCTATTCTGGAAGAGAGTGTCCACGACATGGCCTTTGGAAACCTGCTCCTTACTGATGAAGGTTCCGACATAGGCCTTTCTTCTCTTTTTTCGACTTCAGGGGACGTGATGGAAGACCAAGAGACCAATTTTTTTTCGTGTTTCTTTCTACAGTATTGCAAACATTTAGTATGTTTACAATGCGTAGCAAAATTAGTAACTAGATTTCTTAAAGAGTAGCATAAATAATCAGATTAAATAAAACCTTTACAAGAATTTTATGCTACATGCTGTACATGTAGTCAAACTGATTTTGAATGATAAGGGCAACAAAAATTACTATTGATTATTACTTTGCATGAAACATTTATTCCTAAAACGAATTAGGTAAACTTTATTCCTTCAAATACTTTCCATTTTCAACCAAGATTGCTGAATGGGGTTAAAGTTTATAAAATTACATGTACGCTTTATATCATTACTCATTTTTTATACTAATCGGATCTGCATAAACTCAACAAATCTTTATTTACGATACCTCCCATTAAGAAAAGGGAAGCATCTTTAGAGGAAATAATTGCAGTTAGCAATTAACAATATTTTGAAGTATTTACGTATTCAGTCCTTTTACCATAAATGTCTTTTATCATCTTTATTAGTACTAGTTAGAAAAGAGTAATACAACAAGGCCAGGGGCTGAAAAATGGAAAGTAGTGCAGAAATAAATAAAAATGAATTTATTGAGAAGGCATTAAAGGAACGAAATGTTCGAGGAATGGACATGAATGACTTAGAAGAGATAAGTGTTGATGGGAGGCGAAAAAGATTCGACTGACAGATCTTGAAGATGAAGGAAAAATTGCGAGAGATTTTGTGGGAAAGTGAAACCACTAAATAAAGAAATAATAAAAATGTAATATTTCGAGGAGAGATAAAATTAGAGTAACCAATACAGGAGATAATAACACGCAAAACAAAGGTAAGAGGGGAAAATAAAGGTCAAACCTATTTTAAGTAAAGAACAAAAGAATTGTATAATTGGTTAGAGGGGTTTCAAGATATATTGAACATAAATGTTGTTAATTTAAAAAACAAGCAAAATGAGTTGTAAGATATAATCCGTAGGGCTATGAGTACCTATGTCAGTAGGTACAAATCACAGTTAATTGAATTTTTATAATTTGAAAACCTTTCAGTTATTTCTTTAATTGTATTTTATTTCTAAAAAAGAAAAAAAAGATAACAGGAGGAATAATATCTGTAATCAAACACTGTAATTCGAACCTAGTTCTATATTATA
>NC_090732.1:145944837-145949837 GCF_036898095.1 Palaemon carinicauda
GAAAATGAAGTAGAATTTTATGACTTAAGAAATAGGATGATAAAACAAAGCTACACAAGAAATTTGGATAGCTAGAAAAGGAAGCAAGAAAGCTACATTTAAAATGACTGATTCCAGATAGAGGAGAAACATATAGCCTAGGCTCTTGGGGCGAGTTCGTGTCCATTTCAAATTTACAAAGTAACCCATGTTTTTATTCTTGTGCATATCGAGACCTAAAACAAATTTGTCAAGCCCAAATCCATATAGATTTTTCTATGACTCACCACGTAGTTTGTGCTTGACAATTCATTAACAGTTTTACTAATTCCAACCCCATTTCAACAAATGAGGTGTCTAATCCTATGTTTTGGATGCCAGGGATTAAAAATATTAATTTTGATTTTATTTCACTCATTGTGATAATTATGTAAATTATTTAGAAAAATAACCATAAAAATTCGAAAGTTTTATTGGGTAAACATGTATGACATCTTTTAAGTAGTTGCTTAAGACAGTGAAAAGTATGTTGAGCATGTAATTAAAGCTATATGATCTGTTTACCAGGACTCCTGCTTCCATAATTATGCAAATTCATGTCCTAATTAATAAGCAAAAGAAAAGTATGCAGTAACTGAATATGCATTTCTTTCGGTCCTTTCAGGTAGACTGCGACGACAGCAGTCAAAAATCGACTATGGAAGCTGTAGCCCACAGAACCCAGCAACTGATGTAAAGAATGTTGATTTTGACAGAGTAAAATGTGTCATATAACAAGAGAAGACACAGGAAATCGTGATTATTACACCAAACGGATGCAAACGAACAAGGGAAACAGTCGACATTCGAAATGACACTGCAACGAAAACTATCAAACTCCTGGCTGCAGACATTTACGTTTTACTATCATATGTCGAACAAATGCTACAAAAAGTATATAAATTCAACTTTACTGCAACGTGTTTGTCAACATGAAGAACTGCAGAATGTTTTATCATCAACAGGGGCACAAACAACTACAACTCGTACTCTATCAACTGCCCATTCATCACTGAACCCTACCAATATACGAAGTGTGGTTTAACATAAGAACTGCATTATTTGCCACCAAAACTCTCACAAATGCGAGTCAACAAATTTTGCATCTCTGAGGATAATCTAGCGACATCTTTCTTAGAAGCAACAAACGATTTTCAGGATGACATGTTTGGTCATATTTGTGATATCCAGGACGACAAGCCTTCATAGATACTCAAATTTTTTGCCTATGACTGATTATCCACCAACGCTATATGTCAAGCTATGTGGCTGGAACAATAACTTGTTGGAGTCAGAAGTGAGACTGAATAGTAGAAATGGATTTCAACTTGGTGCAGAGACAATTTCAATAGATGCTTTGGCAGCAGCATAGATTTCACCTACTTTGATGTCATGTGTAAATCCGATGTTTTATAGTATTGCGTGTAATAAACCAGATGTGCCGGCAGAATGTATACGTTTCAAAAATCCTTCTCAAAAGTTATGATTTTGTCCTTGATGATAGAGTGGTGATGCCCAAGATCTTAAGGCATGCATGTCCTAGTACTACCATCCCAGAGCCAATACTTTGTCTCTTGGGTTATTTTTACATTGTAATCCAGAAAAAATCCCAAACCAGATGGAGCTGTAATAATGGACACGGAATCTACAGATGATGAAAATGCTGAGAAACTCACGAAGATGAACACGAGCATTTTGAACAGGCTGCCTCTGAATGTGTCTCCACTCAACGCTGCAGAAAGATCCCAGCTTTGTAGACTGTAGTACTTGGCATACTTTGGTCCTGAACAATCCGTATCAGCAGGCCCAGACACTAGGATTATGAAGCTATCAATGTATCTAAACATGATACAGTCTGTGTTCTCTACCAGGATAATCCCGTTTCACAGGTCAAAGCCAAGACAATCTGACACATTGGTCAAACATAGCCCACAGGCCTTCAAGGAAACACTGCCGTTCCAAGTTCTCAAAGACTGACAAGCACTCAAATAACGCCTGAATTTCACAATGCTTTTGAGGATAATGTCTATCTAAACAAACCAGACAAACATGACAATACCAGAGTGGCCAACTTAGCATGGTCAATTAGCCGTCTAAACCTACAGGTCAAAGACAGCAAAGTGCATGGAATTGCGTGCCCTCAAACACAAACAATACCATCTCAGAGTGCAACTAATTCAGTCTGGACAACTGAAAACGTTCCTCTCAAACATATAGATTCTTCCTGTTCTACCTTATCCCATCACATGGTATTGTGCTGTTTACACAGATGAAATTCTCAAAGAAATCAGTTAACAATTCGTCCAGGACAAACTGCCCTCTTATCCAGATGAATTTCCAAAAGAAATTCAGCTCATGAAACCAGAAGAATTTAAATGTCTCGTGATCTGTCTTGGGACTTTCCACACAGTAAAGACACTTCTAAAATGCTAAGGAAAATGTTTGGAATGAAGTGACGCAGAACATGTATGGCTTCAGACTGGGATATTTGGACCAAAAGTGATCAAAAACTATTCTCAATGATGGCAACTACAGGGTTAACAACTGCTATTCTAAGCAATGCAATGCCTGCTGCATAAGGAATTCTTTGGTGAAAAGGGTGTTTCAAAATACTCTACGGAACTAGAAAATACTAGACAAACTGAAGAAAGGTACAGCCTCCAGAAATATATCAGAAACCCAGAGACTCTTGGCCCAGAACCAAATATCCTTTGAGAAACTTGTCAATGATATGAACGCCTTTATCGATAGTCGATCTGCTTCAAATGAAAACTTCATATTTTGGTATCAGTTCCTGGAACGTAATGCAATTGTATTTGTTCTGTTGTGATCAGATCAAGACGGGTCCTGAGAATTGCATCTAGAGGCAATGCAACGTGAACTCCATGAATTAGCTCATTAGGATTCAACAAACTACTTTTGTTGGGGCTCAGTGTACCTTGAAGGTGCTAAGAACCTATTTATCACTAGACCATGTATTCAGAAACTTCTGAGGGCCATTCCTTCTCAATCAAGGACAAACCTGTGAATTTTCAGCAGGTACTATTAATCAAAAGCTAGAGCAGACAATAACTCTAACATCAAAATGCAGTGATTATGTCATCGGTCTTGCTAAGCAGAAGCAATACATTGCATAATGAGATATTATCTACAATGAGTGAAAAATATGCTAGTGTCCTTGAGAGGACTTCAGTGGCCTGCTACCATCATGAATCTTCTCAATTCACCACAGAAAGAAAGGAGGACACATGCAAGCTATATGATATGATATAATAATATATTGAAAAGCAATGGTCACCATGTTCAGCTCAATATCAACCAACCCTCCATACCTTTGTAACAAAAAAGATGATGACCCAGGACATCAAGAATTATGTACTCGACGCTTCAAAGAGAGGTAAAAACAAGGCCTCAAATATATTCATAGCAAAAATCTAAGGACAATCATGACTGTCAAAAACAAGCCAAAGAACACTACCAAAAAGATCATCCGAGAACTAAATATGAAGATAATCAATCAAAATAGCTCGAAATCGAAGTCTACTTACCAAGGATATTTTGCAGTATGATATTGTTCCCTTGCCCATTTTGTTTTGGGATGAAGGGTTCATGACAAAACTTTAGAAAAACTCATTCATGTACTTGAAGAGAAACTGAAATCTGAAGCTTATTTTTTATCTCCACCAACCTGGGTCAGCCTACTTGATAGATATCATAGCTACTGTTTGCAGGGTACCCCTTGTTGGTTTTTCAGATTTCTCTGCTCTACTTACCAAATTCAGAGAGATGACCGACATATACCGCTACTATGGACATTGTAATTACATCTTTGATATCTATGAGGTCACCCCCTTCAGTAAAGAACAGTGAAGTGATATCGTGAGCAAGTGTGGCACTAGTGGAACTGAATTCAATTGAATCGGCAACTCCACTACATAAAGACATGACCACATTCTGGTATTCAAACAAAACAAATTTTGTCTGTAGAGACTAGTCTACACACAGGTCTATAGGCAGTCATCAGAAGGCCACAGACACCCAACCGTGCTCATTCAACTGTGTGCAGACATTAATGAGGGGCAATATGTCAAGTTCACAATGTCACAGAATAGTCCATGAGTCACCTGCAGAAAACTAATTAAGGAGGTAGACTTGAGCATAACCATGCAAGTACTTGATTGTGTTCAAGCAGATTACAGTACCTGTGTTATACTATCCAATGATACTGATGTAATCGTTACGCTTCTATATTATATCTCAATGTTTTGTAAGGAAGGATTATGAATTGTGGGTACGAGCTGGAAGAGGAAATACTCTCTGTTTTGTACCGCTACATATTCACCACGTATGGCAAGGAAATTATCTTTGCAATGTAATTTCAGCATTACATAGCCTAACTGGATGTGACATCTCCATTAAAATTAGTACCAAGAAAGCAGCCCTTAATTCCAGCCTGAAATCCACCTTCAAGGATTTAGCACCTCTGCTGGAACTAGCCCTGTCCAGATTCGGCATGCGGAACACTACTTAGTGAATGTTTTGAAATCAAGGCGCAAAGAAAACAATTTCATACATCTCAGAAGAGAATTACTCAACTTTTCAAAATCAATATCACACCAGAATCTGCCTCCAACCAGTCAAGGTCTTAAACCTCTCATCCTTCGTACTTTCTGTAATGCTTACGTCACGATGCATGTTCTTGATGGACTAAACGGTGCTCAATGATACAACTTAATCCTGGAGAATTTGAGTTTATTCTTGAGGATGGGCATCTCTTACCATCATCATCGTGGAATACTCTTGAGGCACATTGAAAATTGGTTTGCATTATAGCAAATGCTCATGAGTAACTATCGCCTGTCGAGCAAAGTTACTAGTCAGATGTCGAATGGATGTAAAACCCCATATATTTAAAATAATGAAAAGGTTTATGTAATAAAAACAAAGTTGTAATTAATTAATCTACATGCTACACATGCTTT
>NC_090732.1:145962337-145984837 GCF_036898095.1 Palaemon carinicauda
CCTGACATCTAAGGTCATTGACGCCGATATCATTTACTTCATATATAAATATATAAAAAATAAAAGAATATTCAATTAAAACCACAAAAGTTGAATGTCATTATAAAAGTTAAATATTTTTCAAAAGACCTGCATCTGAAATAAATCTAAAAATGCCACTTGCATAGTAGGACACATCATGTCCAAGAATCTTGGCAAGGATGAACCTGCCACCCTCCCCAAATATCTATTCCTTAAGTTATTGTAATTGGGGCATTCGGTCAACAAATGCCTCACTGTTAGAGGTACTAAACAATCGTCACAGTACGGTTGGTGTTGGCCCTTCAGCAGAAATTCGTGTGTCAACTGAGTATGACCAATACGGAGACGACAAAGAGACGTCTCCGATTTTCGGGGCATCATGTTATACCTCCAAGGAGATATGACATTTGTTACTTCTCTCATTTTATTGCCATCTAGACTATCCCAGTGCTATTGTCATTTATTGCAAAGCAATTTCTTGATGTTAGGTAGAAAATCAGTACACGGAATGAGGTACCTTCTTGGCAGCAACTCAGATGCAGCATTTTTCACCAATGAATCTGATTTCTCATTCCCACACACCCACATGTGCCGGAGCCCAACAAAATCGAACCATTATACCTCTCAGTTCAATAATGAAAAGCCATTCTATAATCTTTAAAACTAGAGGGTTACTAGAATTAAAAACTTCTAAAGCTTGAAGGACACTCCTTGCATCACGAAAAATGGTAAAATTACCCTCCTTTTCCAACGCTATTTTCTCAACAGTGGTTAGTATGCCATACAGTTCGGCAGTAAATATTGAAGCTATTGGAGGAATTGCATCTCTACGATTAAAATCATTACTATGTACTCCAAATCCAATGCCAGCATCAGATTTGGAACCATCAGTATATATAAAAGTCGATCCCCTATGCTCTGCAACATGTTCCATAAAAAGAGACCTGGATTCTAAGTCAGTCATATTCTTCTTAACTCCAATAAAATATTTACGAAAAGATACGTCAGGTAATTTCCATGGAGGCGTTGATGATACTTTAAATGGAAGCACCTTACTTCTAATTATATCAAGACTGTTTAATAATAGTTTCACCCGAAACCCATAAGGTTGAGGGGATTTTGGGTGCAACTCAAACATATGATGTGTGTCTTACAAGGTTTGCAGTTTGAAAGGCTAAAGAGTTAGGGAGTCATTGCAATCTAAACCAATACCAAATAATAACAGACATTCGGTAAAGGTCTAGAGGTAATTCTCCAGCATCAACAAGGAGACTTGTGATAATTGAGGTTCTAAATGCTCCTGTGGACAATCTAATACCAGCATGATGTATTGAATCTAATATCTTTGACCGGCTTGGGGTGGCTGAGGAGTATATTTCACATCCATAACTGATTTTGGAAAAAATCATTGCCTTGTGTAATTTTAAGATAGTATTGCGGTCTGCCCCCCTAGATGTATGGGTCAATACTTTTGAGATATTCAGAGCCTCAAGACATTCAGCTTTTAACGCTTTTAAATGAGAAACCCATGTAAGCATGCAATCAAATATCAAACCTAAAAATTTAGCTTCACTTAAAAATGGTATCCGTTGACCTTTAATGCATATATCCGGGTCTGGATGTACTCCCCGGATACGACAAAAATGGACAATGGTAGTTTTACTTATCGAGAACTTGAATTCATTCATATCAGCCCATTGGATAATTTTGTTAATAGAGAGTTGTATTTTTCTCTCAACCATTGCCATTCTAGTTCTAGCAAATGATATTGAGAGATCATCCACAAATAATGTTGAGAGAACATCCCGGGGAATGAATGAGGATATCCCATTAATTGCTAGTGCAAACAGGGTTACACTCAGCACACTACCCTGAGGAACTCCTTCTTGACACTTACTCTCTAATAGTTTCCCCCCCCCCCCCCCACCCCATCTCACTTGAAAACTCTATGCGAAAGAAATGACTGAATAAATAGTGGTAGTTCTCCTTTTAATCCTAATTCATGAATTTTTTTAAGTATACCATATCTCCATGTGGTATCGTATGCCTTTTCAAGGTAAAAGAAAAACTGTCACATGGTGCTGTTTGGAAGCAAAGGCTTCACAAATAGAGGACTCAAGTCTTATCAACACATCAGTTGTTGAGTGCATTTTTCTGAATCCACATTGAATCGGTGATAAAATACCCTTCTTTTCAAGGTACCACATCAACCTTGCATTGGCCATCTTCTCCATGATTTTACATAAACAAGAAGTCAATGCAATAGGTCGATAGCTTGCTGCTAAAAACTTGTCCTTGCCGGGTTTTAAAAAGGCTAAAATAATGGCTAGTTCCCAAACACTTGGGTAACTATGATCATGCCATATTTTATTAATAATGCTTAAAATAAATAACACTGTATTAAAATGTACATGTTTAACCACTGCATGTGGAATTACATCAGGTCCAGAGCTGTATCATTACAAGTAGCGATTGCGGAATCAAGTTCTCTTTCAGTAAAAGGAGAATTATACGATTCTTACCTTCCTGTTGCAAAATTTCAAATTTTCTTTTCTTCAATGCTCCTGTACTGGTGACCAGGAGCTGCTACACTCTTGCATGATACATTTGAAAAATGGTCAGCCAGGGCATTGCTAACTTCATTT
Organism: Palaemon carinicauda; assembly: GCF_036898095.1. Taxonomy (NCBI): domain Eukaryota; kingdom Metazoa; phylum Arthropoda; class Malacostraca; order Decapoda; family Palaemonidae; genus Palaemon; species Palaemon carinicauda. The sequence continues at coordinate 145,965,004 of NC_090732.1, forward strand.
CCTTCAGTCACATACTGACCATTCTCTTCCAACACTGGTGTTCTACTGTTAATGGAGGAAACAAAAGCCACCTAAGATTGGCGTTTAGCTTCTTTCATGGCACAACGGAACTGTGTTCTACACTTTTTGTATGTTATCAAATTTTCATCCATACGGTGTCTACGCAATCTAGTCTAAGATTTTCTGGTGGCTCTGTGCAAGGCTGTTAATTCTGAAGACCACCACGAGACTTGTCGTCTTTTGATTAGTCCTGTGGTTTTGGGAATTTAATTGATTCCTGCAGTATGGAGAATTCCATTCAGTAGATCTATGGTATCATCAATACTTTCAAACTGTTCTACACTCCCTTCGATTTCACTTAGCTCACAAAATTTAACCCAGTCTGCCTTGTCAAGATTCTATCGTAGCGATCTTTGCAAAGGCGGACCCTTGTTGGTGTTTATAATGATTGGTGCATGATCACTAGTAAGCCAATCATCTAATGCCCTCCAATCAAAATCAAGAAGACAGTTAGAGCTTGCAATTGAAAGGTCAATGCATGACAAGGTACCTGTCTTAACATGGAAGTGTGTGGGCTCTCCTGTATTGAGGAGTCCCACATCCTCATTCTCCACAATTGTTGAGATAATATTGCCCCCTTGTGTTTGCCAAAACATCACCCCATAAAGGATGTCTACCATTCATATCTCCCAGTAAGAGAAAAGGTTGAGGGAGTTATTGAATGACCTCTATTGAATTATCATTTGGAGGGATGTACAGAGAGCATATTGTATATTTTCTCCCTATATCAATTTGTACAACCACTCCCTGCAGGGGCGTATGAATAGGAATAAGTATTTGGGGAACATCTCGACGAACGTACATGAGACTTCTGCCATGGTTCCTTGCTTATTGATTATATGGTGTTCTATAGCTAACATACTCTCGAGGACTAGGAGTGTTAGCATCAAGCTTACTTTCCTGTAGGCATATTATGGGGGAATGTTCATTAATTAGGAGCTTTAGTTTTTCATATTTGGCCCTTAAACTCTGACAATTCCATTGCAAAATGGAGGAGGAAACTAAGGATTACTTCTGGAAGACATCTCGACGAACGTACATGAGACTTCCGCCATGGCTCCTTGCTTGTTGATTATATGGTGTTCTATAGCTAACATACTCTCGAGGACTAGGAGTGTTAGCATCAAGCTTACTTTCCTGTAGACATAATATTATGGGGGAATGTTCATGAATTAGGAGCTTAAGTTCTTCATATTGGGCCCTTAAACCCTGACAATTCCATTGCAAAATGGAGGAGAAAACTTAGGATTACTTCTGGAAGACATCTTGGAGGAGGTCTTCCCATTAGCAGTTTTTAATCTAACATAATTACCTGTAGGTTTCTTCAGATATAGTCTTGTTATGTTGGGTTTTACGTTTGTGTTTTTCTTTGTATCCTTTTGATTTATTTGTTGAGGCGGATGGTGGACCTCAACATGAATTTCCGATTTATTCAGTTTATCAACTGGTTCATTAGAAACATCAATAGACAAAACATGAAATTTATTTGATGTCAACCTTAATGTTTCTAATGGAGGGGGGAGAGAGAGATAGAGGTTTCTCTCTTTTACGATTAATAGATGGTGGGATTCTAGGCTTTTGCACCTTTCCCACTACAGGTGCATCAGGTAAGTTGATTTTAAGTGGAACCTCCATCAAATCAGGCAAGGATATGGCCTGTGAGAGGTGTGTACTAGTTTTTGTAAAGGGGGACGAGGGTTGTACAGATATGGGCAATGCTTTGGTGTTAATACGCTGTGGTAAAGCCTCAGGAGGTAATATGCTTACCTCGTCATTTGAAATTTTATCAGATGGTATATTTCTTTTTATAGAGTTATTGGCAGTACTAGGTGGGTTTGATTTTAATGCCTTATTATTATTATTATTATTATTACTATCCAAGCTACAACCCTAATTGGAAAAGCAAAATGCTATAAGCCCAGGGGCTCCAATAGGGAAAAATAGCCCAGTGAGGAAAGGAAATAAGGAAATAAATAACTGAAGAGAACAAATTAACAGTAAATCATTCTAAAAAAAGTAACAACGTCATAACAGATATGTCATATATAAACTATGAACAACTTCAAAAACAAATATGTCATATATAAACTATAAAAAGACTCATGTCCGCCTGGTCAACAAAAAAGCATTTGCTCCAACTTTGAACTTTTGAAGTTCTACTGATTCAACAACCCGATTAGGAAGATCATTCCACAACTTGGTAACAGCTGGAATAAAACTTCTAGAGTACTGCGTGGTATTGAGTCTTATGATGGAAAAGGCCTGGCTATTAGAATTAACTGCCAGCCTAGTATTACGAACAGGATAGAATTGTCCAGGGAGATCTGAATGTAAAGGATGGTCAGAGTTATGAAAAATCTTATGCAACATGCATAATGAACTAATTGAACGACGGTGCCAGAGATTAATATCTAGATCAGGAATAAGAAATTTAATAGACCGTAAGTTTCTGTCCAACAAATTAAGATGAGAATCAGCAGCTGAAGACCAGACAGGAGAACAATACTCAAAACAAGGTAGAATAAAAGAATTAAAACACTTCTTCAGAATAGATTGATCACCGAATATCTTAAGAGACTTTCTCAATAAGCCAATTTTTTGTGCAATTGAAGAAGACACAGACCTTATATGTTTCTCAAAAGTAAATTTGCTGTCGAGAATCACACCTAAAATTTTGAAAGAGTCATACAAATTTAAAGAAACATTATCAATACTGAGATCCGGATGTTGAGGAGCCACCGTCCTTGACGTACTTACAATCATACTTTGAGTTTTGTTAGGATTCAACTTCATACCCCATAACTTGCACCATGCACTAATTTTAGCTAGATCTCTATTAAGGGATTCACCAACCCCAGGTCTACATTCAGGGGATGGAATTGATGCAAAGAGAGTAGCATCATCTGCATATGCAACAAGCTTATTTTCTAGGCCAAACCACATGTCATGTGTATATAGTATGAAAAGTAATGGGCCAAGAACACTACCCTGTGGAACACCGGATATCACATTCCTATAGCCTACTCACTATGGTGCCCATCAACAACTACTCTTTGAGATCTACTACTTAAAAAATCAATAATAATGCTAAGAAACGACCCACCCACTCCCAACTGTTTCAGTTTGAAAACAAGGGCCTCATGATTAACACGGTCAAAGGCAGCACTAAAATCAAGGCCAATCATACGAACTTCACGACCACAATCAAGGGATTTCTGTACTGCATTGGAGATTGTAAGAAGGGCATCACATGCTCCAAGGCCTTTACGAAAACCAAATTGCAAACTAGGGAATAGATGATTACCTTCAGCAAACCTATTAAGACGTTTTGCCAGAAGACGTTCAAAAACTTTAGATAATATGGGAGTTATGGAAATTGGGCGGTAATCAGTGGGACTTGAGCTACCACAAACACATTTACATAGAGGAGTAACATTACCAATTCTCCAACAAGTGATAAAAGCTCCTCTTCTTGCTAACTTGCGCAAAATAACAGATAACTTTGGAGCTAAGAAATCTGCTGTCTTTATAAAAAAACAAAGGAAAAATACCATTTGGGTCTACACCTCCATAAGCATAGCTATGATTTATTTAATAGTGTTTTGGCATGTCCCACACTTCTATGTTCCAAACTAGAATTGTTAAGGACAGCTTCTTCCAACTTATACCACTCGCAGCTCTTGTCTGTGGATTTATGACTCAAGTTGCAATTTAAACACCTCTCTCCAAGTGCACATTCTCTATGGTAAGATTTGGAGCAAATACCACATATTTTCTCATTTTTGCAAACCTTAGACAGGTGTCCAAATTTAAAACAATTAGAACACTGCAGTGGCTTCTCCTTGAATGGTCGTACTTTAATTATTTTGTTTTCAATAGTAAGGTGGAATGGTACATCAGCATCCTGGAGCGTAAGGATTATCATTGATGTACCTGGGACTTTGTGAACTTTCCATACATTTAGTGGACACATGGCCAGTATCTCCTCCTCTGTAAATTCATACAGATCTCTGTTAAAAACTAACCCCCTTCCGTAGCTAAAATTCAGGTGGGGTTTGACATCTAACTTAATGTCATCATTACTTGTTTTCATGTTGGACAGTATTACAGACTGTGTACTTGATTTGGCATGGATAAGGAAAATATTTTTTCCAAAACGAGATATATCGCCTGGTGCAATAGTTCCTACTTTTTTCTGAATTAATTTGCATATTTTAAAATGATTCCCTGTAACCCCCTTTGATTCAGCTATAAGCCAAATCGGTGGTTTTGGCTTTCCCTGGGAGAGCATAACTAAATCTGTGTCTTTTTCCAACATATTGGCAGGCCTTTACACATCCAAATTTTTTGGTACCTTATCGCAGAGACCAGCCATGACATTCAAGTTATCAATTTTAATTATATTCAAGTTGCTTATTGCACTAAATGCTTCGTCATAACTACTGTAAGATATCCAAGCATCCTATTTTTCAGATTCAAGTTTCATCCTTATTTCTTTTAAACATCCATAGCATTCAGATGCTTTATATAGATCATCGTAGTTTGTCTCTATTGGAGTTTGAGTAACATAAAGGATTCGAAGTTTCCTTGTGTTACCCAAATTACTCGATTTTATAATATTAGTAGAATGATCCTTTCCCGTTCCGAGGTCGATCAACAGAATTTTCCCTAATCAAATTATCAGAGGTCGTCAACAGTGCCGAGGGGGGGGGGGGGGGGGGTTCAGCATATCCAGGGGATGGGGAGTTAGTGTTTGAAGGATCCATAGTCAAGGGTGGGATTTTCTTTGTTTTTTGTTGGTATTTCTATTTTTTTGTCGGTTTACCTGGTTGAGAATTTTAAGAAAGTATCATACGTCGGAAAGGAAATTTGCATTCTCCTCTATCGGCACAATGAGAGTATACTTACCAGATGGTCCACTTCATACCCTACCCGAAGGATAGCCCCAAAACAGATATAGAGGCACAGGTGTAAGCTCAACCCGCCTGTTAGGACTGAGACCAAGGAAATATGGAATCATCCTCCCCATATCTGTAATGATGGGCTTCCGGCCAAAAGCTAAGAGTCTCCCCGGATTCCGATGACACAACCCTTGAAAGTAGTTCCGCCAAAAAGGTCCAAACCATCTTCGGGATGGCTGAGATCATCCAATACTCTCATGTATAGCTTTGAATGCAAATACCTCCCAACCGTGATCCCTTCTCCCATTCAGCTAAGCAGGCAGTAATAACGAATGTGGAAATGTCCACGCCATTTAAGTAAAAGAAAATTAAATAAATAAATAAATAAATGAACAAATAAAATAAATATTATATATACATATATGCTACATCTACAAATACAGTATATATATATATATATATATATATATATATATATATATATATATATATATATATATATATATATATATATATATATATATATATATATATATATATATATAAACGTAAGAGACATAATACTCAGAGTTAGGATAGCAAGGCAAAAGAAAGTTGATAAAATTAGGAGAAGGTCGAAGTAATACTGAGCAGAAGGAATAGAGTGAAGGGAGAGAAATTTGGATTCGAACTTGAATCTTGCCCGTCACAATTCTTCAACAATATGAAGAAACCACATGACTGCGTCGAGGCATTCTCTCGTTAAGAGGGAAACCTGCGAAGAATAAATAAATATTTTCAATTCCAGTTGCTTTATTGAATGAATTTTTACTAGAATATTTTACTAGAATATTAAATCTTCCTAAATATTACTGTTTATTAGAATATTGAATTTTACTAGATATTACTGTTTACTAGAATATTACTTTTCAAGTTCAATAATAGATTCAATAGTGAATGGAAAAGTGATAAAGAAAATTAATAATCCATCAGCTAAAAGGAAAATAACTACACTGGAATTTGAAAAAAAATAAACAAAGATAATGAGAAGACAAATTTACACTATTATCAACAAATGCCAATACAACTTGGGTCGTTGGTTGGTTTACGATGGTTCATTCGTTCATTGAATTACCCGACCTTTCTGGCTCAACTGGGGCTTTTGCAAATATGGTCGCCCCCAAACTGTTCTGGTCCTCCAACCCAGGCCTTAAATACATAACAGGTCAAACTAATTGGGTGGGAATTGTCAATTTGTTCCTAGACAATCAAATTTCCAATAATGGGTAATTTCTCAATAAAGGCATGATATTTTATACTTCATTGTTTTATTCTTATAAGAAAACGCTTAACTTGTTAGAATGAATATATAAGTATTGATATTATTCTTGAAAAAATATGTCGAGAAGATGGAGTTGGACACGAGATCAATCTTGAATCACTTTGTATATTACGTTTAAATGTTCTCCCAAAAAGGGAATAAAACCATTATGATGGTTAACATAAGACAGCATCCATATACTTGAACCATCTTAAAGTAAACAGGGAAGTTTTGTAACATACAGACAAACTAGAGGGGTACTCGGTGGAGAGCATGACTTCACCACGTTTAGCAATATTATTTTGCTCTTTTTAACCCCATTGCCTACTTTTACTTCCATATATATTTTTCCAAATCTAAGAATTTGTCCTTGTGTCATACCCCACTCGCCCAGTAGTTTGTGTGTAATGTTGTACACAAACAAAACAAAAATTAACCAAATATTTCTAATTTACTTGATATTGCAATCATTTTCAAACTACTTGTACTTTCAACACTTTCCAAAATGTTAACGATTCACTCTTGGGTCATGCACAACATGACTACCAAGTTTAGTCACAATCAATACAGTAGTTCTTGTTTAAAGTTGTTCACAAACAAACAAGGATACGACGACACAGATGTACCAACAGAGTGTCACATGATCGTACATAGTAACGACATTTCATTTTGTGTATATATTATGCTTGTATCTTCGCTCTCCCCTCGCACTAAAAAGAACCTGAATAAACATGTATCTTTTTCTCACTGTTAATTGATAACCGGTGTGGTATCAGTTGAACAGGAAATTCCCTGTTGCATTGAACCTGAAATAATGGATGTGTTTTTCTCACCATTAACAGTTAACCGGTACGGTGTCCGTTGAACAAGAAATTTCCTGTTGCATTGAGTTTTTGTATATAAAGGCAAGTGTCTGTAATAAAGTTACTCAGTTACTTTCATCCTGCCTTTGAGTCACAACTTTCTCTTGGCGTGTCACATTGGTGACCCTGGAGCAACTCGCTCCTCCTACCTTCTCCCCCCTTCCCTCCCCACATCTCTCACCGTTACCATGACACTCTCAAAACGTACCTTCTGCAGCAGTACTCGCCGTCGCCAACCACCAGTATAGCAAAGCTTTTTCAGCTCTCTCAACAACCATTGGGGGACCAAAGGGCTTTGCTCACCCTCAGGGAAATGACCAGTATCACTCGCCTGCAACCTGCCCCACATGACTCTCCTCGTGAGGTGAACCTACTTCGTGCCCTTTGGATACGCCGTTTACCCGAACCTGTACGTGCTGCCATAGCTGATGTCGATAGTTTACCCATAAAGGACTTGATGACCAAAGCCGACGCCCTAATGGACAGCCACTTCATGACCTTCAAAATTTCCATCAGCGCCTCCACTCCTGACGAAGAGGACACCTATTCAACTTCAACTGAAGCCGACGTGAATGCCGTGGGACACACACGCCTATGAATGCCGTAGGACACACAAGCCTACGAATGCCGTAGGCCTATGAATGCCGTAGGACTCACACGCCTACGAATGCCGTAGGCCTATGAATACCGTAGGACACACACCCCTACGAATGCCATAGGCCTATGAATGCCGTAGGACACAAGCGCCTATGAATGCTGTAGGCCTATGAATGCCGTTGGATACACACGCCTATGAATGCCGTAGGACACGCCTATGAATGCCGTAAGACATATACACCTATGAATGCCGTAGGACATATACACCTATGAATGCCGTAGGACATATACGCCTATGAATCCCGTAGGACATATACGCCTATGAATGCCGTAGGACATATACGCCTTTGAATGCCGTAGGACATATACGCCTATAAATGCCGTAGGACACACACGCCTATGAATGCTGTAGGACACGCCTATGAATGCCGTAAGACATATACGCCTATGAATGCCGTAGGACATATACGCCTATGAATGCCGTAGGACATATACGCCTATGAATCCCGTAGGACATATACGCCTATGAATGCCGTAGGACATATACACCTTTGAATGCCGTAGGACATATACGCCTTTGAATGCCGTAGGACACACACGACTACCCCGTGAAGAGCCGGAGCGGCAAAAAAGCCACCCATCACCCACCACTCGCTCGCGCCCCAACTAACGACTTCTACAGCCACTCACTGCCGATAATCGGGCGCAGTTTTTGCTACTACCACTCCAGATTCAGGGTGCCCTATTTAACATGTACAGTATGTCATTTTTAGGGGGGGAGCCACGTACCAACCGTGTGTCACACGATCGTGCATAGTAACAACATTTCATTTTGTGTATATATTATTCTTGTATCTTCGCTCTCCCCTCGCACTAAAAGGAATCTGAATAAACATGTATCTTTTTCTCACCGTTAATTGTTAACCGGTGTGGTATCAGTTGAACAGAAAATTTCCTGTTACATTGAACCTGAAATAATGGATGTGTTTTTCTCACCGTTAACTGTTAACCGGTACGGTGTCGGTTGAACAAGAATTTTCCTGTTACATGAGTTTTTGTATATAACGGCGAGTGTCTGTAATAAAGTTACTCAGTTGCTTTCATCCTGCCTTTGAGTCACAACCTTCTCTCGGCTCGTCACACAGGTAAATATATACCCAATAGCTTGACAAGGACGACTCGTACATATTCCTAAAGGAGTTCTTGGTTATTCATCATCTTATGCATCCACAACCAGGAGCAGCTGAAGTTCTTGGTTCAGCCACATGCCTAGCTCAGAACATTAAAGAAGTTGTATGCTTCTTGTGTTGCCCTTGTGCCTTCAGAGTTTCTCATGGCAAGAGAGCAGGCAATTCAACATGACCGGCATTGCCAGTCGGCAATTTTTACGGGAACTTAGCACTGACTGATAACAGTTATGAATCAACATATTCTCAATGTTGTCCTTGGTCCTTTTGATAGACTTCATAGGTTTTCGCAGCCATGCATCTCTTCAACTGTCAGGGTGTCATAAAAAATCTGGAGGGGATCTTAAGGGATTTATCTCTTATTGGTGTGGCTTCCTTTGAACGACGAATACTATCTCTGCTGTTCTAATAAATCTCAAAACACTCTATTGTATTCCATTGCTTTTCGGAGCGAATAATTTTATCTTCTAAATCAATACAAGAGCCAAAAAATAGGAGAAATGCTAGTAAACTGAGGTCAAATTACGAACGCCCGAGTTGGCATATTTGATGAAGGAATGGAAAAGGGGCGATTAATAAAGGAGATGTGGTTAACGAACTAACTAATAGGTAAATATAACGATACGATAAGTTGTGTGACAGCTGCAATGGTAGACCTATAATTTTCGAGTCTGAACATAACAACTTTGACGTGGGTGCTCAAAACGCAACTATATAAGTAAAATTAAAGATGCATTTATTACTCATTAAATGACGGTAAGGTTTCGGTCAATACTCACAAGGAGGATAATACTAAATACAACAAAAATATTTGAAAAGCTATCAAATGTTAGTGTTAATAGCATTCATGGTAGTAACAGGTGTTTTAATGGTAGCAAGAAAATAAGTAATATATCACCATTGTCCTTTTTTTAATCCAAAAATTTCAATATGGAATTTTTCTCTATAGAATTTGACGAGAATAAAGAGCACGAGACTTTCATTTACATGTTGTAACACAAAGGTAGATGTGCAATTTAGATCGTTTCCTGGCCATCGTTTTGAGCATAGTATTCCATGAAAACCTATTTGCTTTGCAATATACATCGAAGGAACCTTTGTATGATGGGTTTTAAACGACTCGTTGATTGGGGAGTGAGAGTAGCTGACTGCAGTTGGAGATTGAAGTTTGAAATGTTACTCGCAAGGATTGTTGGGTATTAAATTGGCTTTTGGGTCATTCATAATTGCAAGAAGTATGTAATGCTAAAACCGTGTGCCATGGTATATTTTTCTAGCGTTATTTGATTACGTGTCTCTGTATCTGTATCTATATGTATATGTATATGTATATGTATATGTATATGTATATGTACTGTATATGTGTGAATGTGTATATATGCTTCTATAAACATACATACTTATATGCATACATATACATGTATATATACACAGCAAATATATACATAATATATGTGTATAAATATATGTATATATACATATATATACAAATTATACGTATACACATGCATAACCCATATTATATATATATATATATATATATATATATATATATATATATATATATATATATATATATATATATATATATATATATATATATATATATATATATATATATATATACACACACACACTATATTACAGAGAATTATAATCAATTTAAGGGAAAAATATAGCAAGATTACGTATAGATGGTTTTTTCTTTATAAAACTGGTACAGTATCGCCTACTCATCTTGAAATTATGTATAACTACAATATGAGAAACAAATTTTACGAATGCGTATTAATTCGTCTCAACATTTACACGGTCCACCTTTAGAACAAATATAAAACGAGAGGCGGTGCAGGAAAGTTTAATATAAAAACTGTCCTCTGTGAATGTAAAAATATTGAATGAACGACCAAGCGCTACCGAAATCGAAACAAAATTAAAGGAAGAGAAACTTTAGAGGCGAGGGGAAGAGCAAAAATTAAAAAGAGAAGAGGGAGAAAGACAATTATCTCAATGGTGACCCTTTCCGAAGGAGAGGGGAGCAAAACAGAAGATGATAAATGACTTGGCTTAACCCTTTATTAAAAAGGATCCCTCTACATGCAAGAGTTTACTATAATCGTGTAAATTTTGCTTGTGAATTAGAAAACAAAGCAGCGAAGTAGTCCTTGAATTTTCAGACAGGAAAACCATTTTGATAATATCTGATCTCGAAACTATTTCCTTTTTTTATCGGGAATCATCAGGTTACTTTATGTTTATTGTCGCACATGATATAATTAATATCCAAAGGTCCAATAGTTTTATACTATTTCCAGTTCTGTGTTTATATTATTACTTAAAAATTATTTGTTTCCTGAAATGTGTTTTCTTTGTTTTAATTCTTTGATTATAAGTTTTTTAGTATGATAATCTACACAATTGCTCTTATTTTTCCCCTAGATGCTTCAAGAGTGAGAATTTCTCCTATTTGTTTAATTTTTTTTCTAAAGTCTCGTCAGTCTTACAACAAGTATTTTTCATGCTTAAATATAATTCTTACAATTACATTTGTTTCATCACGTTTTTCATAACTACTGTCATAACCATTCTTCTCTTGATATTACGTAACTTCCGTAATCCAATCATCTTCTCGCAAAAAAAAAAAAAGAAAAAAAAAAAAAATCCCACCGAGGCATTCTAAATGCAGAAATTTCCATATCAGTTTCATCTCACTTTACATTAACATAATCGAACACCGCCATATATTTTTTTTGGTTAATTCCATTCACTTTATATGATACAAGATTCAATCTACCATTCGCCATACATCTTTCAATCAAAACACATTGGTTCTAAGTTTTCAAGCTTAATAATCCAAACTCAGTAATACTGTGTTTTTATATCTGCTCAGTTATTATCAATAAAATACACTGAATAAAAAGTAGGCACAAACTAAAAAAAAAAAAAAAAGCTACCCAACGACCATTAGAAATGGAATTGTATAGAACACGTAACAGGGGAGAGGAACAATACAAAATATTTTCGTCGACAAAAAAATAAAAATCTGAAGCCTAAGCGAGGACCACCAAATCTTCCCCTGTCAATAAAATTGATTCTAATGGCGGCGCCACAAGTCTCTGTAAGCGGATCAGTGTCATGTCTCATCAATCGAGCGTATCGGATAAAACAATATCTGTAAGATGGAGAAAAGTTTTTTTGGGGCATAAATTGTTGCTTTGAAAATATATACAGTCCGGTGTCAATCAATGCTATGTTAAAAAGTATAGTAAAACAATATTTTTCAACTGTTTGTATTTTTCATTCTTTTAAGAAAATTCTTTCCATAAAATATATAGACCATTTCATTTTCTTAGTTGAGTATACAGTTTTCAGAGGGGGAATGTGTTGTGAAAATAATATCTAAATACCTGATGCCTTCATTCACTTGAGTTTTCAAATTATGTTAAAGACATTATATTTCATTAATGTTTTCTTCCAAAAATGGAAATATTCCAACAAAAATTATCAACAATTAAGAATTTAAGCCTATATCCTAAAAATCAATGCCTATCTTCGTCGACTCAGTGGATGAAGAACTACTTCCTTTTTTTTCAGTGTATAACTGAACATTGGTTTTAAAAAGCCTTAATATGAATTCTGATGAATTACACTGGAACGTGATTTACTTTTTTTTTTTTTTTCTTTTTTTTTTTTTTTTTTTTTACAAAATTATTCCCCAATGCTTGAATGTACTTATACCTTATTCTTAAATTGGGACAATGGTTGTAACAAATGTCATGATAATTTGGACTTATAGAATTTGACCCATTTGGTTCTGTTAGTGGAGGTCCTTCAGCTCTGAAGTGGTAACTGGGAGGGCCGGGGGCGTAGGTTCTGCAGTTTCACTATGAAGCAAAAGTCTAGGATAGCACTTGTGCACTGCTAGAGTGTGGACGTGTGTCGAGATCTGATCTGTTATACAAGCCCTGAGTCGTGTTTTAGCTTTGTGTTTCTTGCTTAGAATATCATTCAAAAGATATTAGTTAGTTATATGGAGAAACCTAAGTGATAAGAAACAGTACACTATGTCTGATCCTAACTATGTCTGCCTCACCTATGATAACATGAAGGGAGAACAGAAAAAAAATGTATAGTATGTGAATGTAATAGAAATGTGTGCATATAGTGACAGCCATCAGTGAGAATAAACGGAATAACCTTGTCTGGTTATGCTCACACTGCGTACGTGAAGCCAGACAAAACATTTTAGTGATATCAAAATTAAAGGAAGATGTGAACGTGAGAGATCTGGCCCCGAATAAACAAGATGCGAAAATAGATGACTTGGAAAACAAACTTGCGGACCTTAGCGCAGAGGCAGCAAATTCCACCCAGACCACCGACCTCAAATATTTGGATATGCTAGCATTATCTGAAACATGGTTAAATAACTTGGACAAGGTAAAGATCACTGAAATGACGCCCACCACACATGTCTTCTTTCACATACCGAGAGAAGGTAGGTCTGGTGGTGGTGTCGGACTCTTTATTCATAAAAGTTACTCAGATCTCAAAACGATGAAAAGAATTAGTGTAACAAGCTTTGAATATATAGAAATAAAATTTACGCCAAAAAAACAGTAGAATATCCTTTGTAACAATCTATAACCCTCCTAGAACAAACACTAGTATCTCTTTTGAAGAATTCGGTGCTCTCACCGAGATGATTATCATGGAGAAAAACGAATTAGTTATCTGTGGAAACTTCAATTTTTGGATGGATGACGCATCAAATCCCGACGCTTTGGCATTTAGCGAGTTACTACGACTAGTGAATAGTGTCGACTGTACAACTACTGTAACTGGGCATACGCTAGACTTAGTTCTAAGTGATGACATGAATAATATTGTATCTGATATAAAAGTCGAAGAGAAATTTACTATCTCCCCAGTACACAAACTTATTACGTTTAGTCTACATCTACAGAAACATGCATTAGTAAAGAAAATAAACTTTAGACATAAATCAGATTTTTCTCCTACCGTATTTATTGAATAAGTTACAAATAAAATAAATGATGCTATCAACATTCCCTGTGATCATGATGACCAACGTCTGTTAGGAGCTAAGTGTGCTAAGTGTCTTATGACCACTTATAATAAAGAGTGAAAGTGAATATGATACCATGTGCCCACCGATGGAAAAGACTATAACCGTACAAGACCAATCTCCTTGGTTTGATGGAGAGACTTTGGGGAAAAAAAAAGACGTAAAGAAAGACTTAAAGAAAGAAAGTGGAATAGGTCCAAAACTGACAGAACTTGGGTAGAATACAAAACTGCTGCGTGTCAATATAACTACCTACTTAGAAGGAAAGAAAGTGAATACTATAAGAGAAAGATCCTCGAATCAGCAACAGACATAAAGAAGTTACATCGTCTCCTGAATGGTATAATGGGAAATATAAAAGAAAAGAAGCTACCTGATGGATACAGTGACAAGGAACTAGCAAATAATTTTCTAGTATTCTTTAAAAACAAAATTGAAAATATAACCAGGTCATTTGTAAATACTCAACATCAGATTAATGATACACCAGGCACATAGACAAAATTAATGCGATTTAACAACATAACACAAGATGACGTCACCAGAATTATCAAGAGAGCAAAGAAAACAAACTGCGCGATCGATCCTATGCCAATATCTGAAGTAATTGGAGAGAGAGACTTTTCTAGTCTAGCCGAAATAATAATGAGAATAGAAAATGCAAGCATTGATGAATGTAAGTTTCCTAAATCTGAGAAAATGGCTATAGTCACATCAGTTCTGAAAAATGCACTGGACTACCAGGAATTAAGCTCATAGAGACCTATTTCAAATCTATCATTTGCCTCAAAAGTGCTTGAATATGTAATTCTTGAACAACTAGTCAGTCACTTAGAAGAAATAGCTTTGCCTGACAACCAATCTGCTTACAGAAAACTCTACTCTACGGAGACAGCCATCTGCTCTGTTGTAAATGATATGCTAGAAATTATGGATGAAAATAAACGTGGTATCTTACAATACTGCTCGATCTCAGTGCTGCTTTTGATACAGTTGCGCAATAACTGCTACTAAATGATCTACGGTCCACCAGAGTTGAAGATCAAGCCTTCGAAAACCTAAAAGACTACTTAGTTGGTAGAAATTACTGTGTACAAATTGGAAACTCTTATTTATTATATGAACCCTTATACAGAGGGGTACCCCAGGGGAGTGTACTTGGCCCAATCTTAATCTGCATCTATACTATTGGTCTATCGAAAATGCTAAAAAGGCATGGCGTGAAGTTCAAACTATTTGCAAATGACACAGAATTTTACTTCTCCATAAATGATATACATGACACTACTGAAACTCTAAACCGAATCCTTGTTAGTGTTAGAGAATGGATGACAACAACTAAAATTAAATGAGAACAAAACTGAATTCATGGTGGTGGGTAAGAGAAACAGCGTGAGAAACTCGGGTGATATTCAAATGAACATAAATAATGACTATGTGCCGATATCTAGTAAATTTCGAGTTCTAGGTGTATTTCTTGACTGTAACCTGTCTCTAAATGCCCAAATAAATAAGGTAATAAAAACTGCTGGTTATCATCTAAGAAATATTGCGTCTATAAAAAAAAAGTACTTGGACGAAAATTCTGTAAAAAAAAAAACTTGTGATAAACCGTGTTATTACCAGGATTGACAACTGCAACTCTTATCGACTACAATTTACCAAAAGTGCAACTTAAGAAATTACAAAGCATAATAAACAGAGGAGCAAGAGTGATTAAAGGTGTCCCACCTAGAAAAAAAGATCACCCCCTATACTAATCGATTTACACTGGCTGTCGATTAAAAGCGATAATTGAATTTAAAATATGTACTTTAACCCACCAAGTTATCAGAACCGGTCGTCCAAAATACTGAAGAGAATTGTTATATATTGCGCAGCCAACAAATCGTATCGTCACGAGAATAGTTACAGATGGCTTCAAACTGTTGGAACCTAGATATATGTCTACTTTACTATGAGATTCAGGGCCTCTGTAACACGGTTTTTCCGCAATAATTTTTTATCTATGAATCTCATAGATATAACGCTTCTTCAGAATGCACATTATATCGACACATAAATTTTGACTATATTCTGCATTACGTAGGTTGAATAAATTTGGTACTTATAATGTAAAAGTAACGTTTTTTGAAGACGGGCCAACTTACTCAGAGAAAAAGGTTTCGAACGCACTCGGTACGTAACTTGTGACGGCATTTCTTCCCTCTTTCTCGATCGATGATTGGCTATACGTAACGAAGGCTATACCTCTGCCAACAATGACACAAAAGTTGAAATAAAAGCAAAGCAGTACACCTTCATGAACTCCGAAACCTCTCCACTGATAATTGTCATAATGAACAAACCAACAAAATATGTTAATAAATACAAAAACACTTCGATTATTAGTCTAACTCCCAAATAAGTTTCCTAAGAAATTATAGTCTACTTTATAGGTCACAATCAGATTGACAAGGTGTTGGGATTAGTTGGTAATTTTCAAAAACGTAGTAGACAAGCTTGACCTGATAACTGCTATATCCTGTGTCAAGCAATTTTTATTTGTTGTCTATCTACCTACCTATTTACTGAAAAAAAAAAAAACAGTACCGTATTTTGGCTTTAAACCTTCACCAATAATTATCGTCAGAATGATGACTTCATGAGGCTCCACCCACTTTGGCCTGGTTATAATTCAGGATAACACTGAAGGCTATCATGGGCTTTGTTGGATCAGAAAATTTAAATTCTGGCTATAAAAAGTCATTTCTCGAGTAGTTGTAAGAAATATTAAATGATCCTCAAGGATCCCAGCAGTTGGCCTAAACGTTTAATTCATTTATACTACTGTTGCGGCACTTCTGCTACAGTAGTATTACTACGCTAGCACAGATACCCTGCCCACATTCATGTATCGTTCCGCCATTCATAAAGTCTTTGTAAGGTTTTTTCACTGTGCAATAAAGCCATGGCTTCCTCAGAAATTAAGTTTAACATTAGATGATAGGTTATTTCATTAAGCTGACAAATTATGGCAACTGGGTATGTTATTGCCGATGTTGAAGCTAAAGATAAAGTATGGTATCATTCCTTCATTGCATTATCAACTTTACTACTATTTGTTTAGCTACATGTAGTAATTATTTTAAAGGATAAATTAATTATGTTCACTTTACTCCTATAAATTCCCATTAGATGTACAAATAAAACTCCTAAAACTATTCCTGATTTATTTACAAAATGCAGTCATGCCCAAAACATATACGGCCTAAGAAGAAGAAAAAAAATTACATCGGATGATCCGTTGGGCTGATGGAGAGTTTAGCACAAAATTCTTATTTTAACAAAAATAGTTATATAAAGACTGTTTACATAAAATCTCTCTCTCTCTCTCTCTCTCTCTCTCTCTCTCTCTCTCTCTCTCTCTCTCTCTCTTGGAGGCATAGTGAATAGTTAAAGGACATTTTCAAAAGCCTGAATGACATTACAAGTATTATAATCATGTTACGCTATATACAAATCAGACCTTAAATATTGCATTTAAACTAAACACTGAATAATTACCTATTCAGGCTATAGTAAATATGGCCACGGGCTTTCTCTTGACTGTATAAAGTTGCAAGTCGTAAGACAAATGCAGTTTTGCAACCAAGGGGGCAATTCCAAATCATGTTAGCCATTCTTGACTTCTGGTTTTCAGAGCCGATGGAACAAGGTGAACGGGTGTCTGGTGGATGGGCGGGGCAAAATTTTGTCAAAAGGTGTTTACATTGCTTACGTAATGAATGTTTTCAACTCTTTGCTCGTAATCACTGGCCATGACGTCAGCTACATCATTTTTACTCTATAAAAATTAAAACTATCGGGTTTAGGTTATTGATAATGCTGACAAAATTTGTGTGTGGTTGTAAAATATACATATGTCAACTTTCAGCTACATCCGATGCCTTGATAAGGAGCAAAGTCCAAAAAACCGTGTTACAGAGGCCCTGAATCTCATAGTAGGCTCTAGAGCCTTTAAATATACAGCCCCGAGACTATATAATAGGCTCCCACGAAACATTCGAATGATTGAAGACATTATGGCTTTCAAGAGGAAACTGAAGACTTTCTTATTTAAAAAATCACACAACAGTGATGATTTAACAGTTAATGAACAATTCGTGATCTGAAACGATAGATATTCTTAACGAACAAGGTAAACGACAGCGGAGGTCCTGTAGAGAGTAGGGTTCTCCTGAAGTATGGGGCCGGAAAAGCAGCCATAAAAGTAAAGAAAGTAAAGCAGGAGTAGCAGGAATGAAGTGGATGGTTAAAAACTAAGTTCAGCTAGGTGCCAAATGGACAATGTTCTCAATAAAGGCTTGGAGGTTATTTGAGCATTCATAGTTCTTAGATTGTATTTGATTTACTGAGTTATATTTGATATCTCTGATATTGTTAACCAGCAATTCGAGTAAAGCAGAAATAGGGGTTTTATGTAAAAAAAAAAAAAGTACATTCTATCATGTAGTAGTCAGAACACAAAGGCGACTTTCAAATTAGGTAGATTTATTTAGTACTATTTCCGAAAAGAGCGCATTAAAGGGAAATTTGAATATGAATAAAATATACATTTTGTGTGCAATATAAAGTTAGATTTTAAGAAAACTTAGAGATAGAGAGGATTTGATTTAGTACATCATCAAATTAAATTTCCAGGAGAGTTAAAAGATACATTTCCGAGAGATTACTCAATTTACAAAACTGAAACGTTATGGAAAAGTTACGGAGAGTTGGGGGAAAAGTAAGTGAATTGGTATTGTTTTTAATAACTGCAAGAATTCTTCCCGGGTATTCTTGCGGTTGGATGTAATGGATCTAAAAATATTTTCGCGGATTATAAATTCAGGTTAATTGCTCAGGTAGATTCTCGGGCCTTACTATAACTTACTGTTAATTACAGTACATCCAATTCTTATGGGCTATTGAAAGTTACTAAGCTTTTTTTTTTTCTTTTTTTTTCTTTTGGTATCAAGTTCTTTATGCACTGCTACTTTTAGACGCTCTCGAATGAATTTACTTTTCAGCCTAGAAAGCAGCCTCGTTGCATTTGCAGAGGAGACTACTCTCTGCATCAATTCCAGCCCCCTGATTGTAGAACTGGGATTGCTAAATCCCTTGATAACGATCTAGCTAAAATTACTGCAAAGTTAAAATTATGGAGCATGAAGTTGAACCCTAACAAAACTAATAGTATAATTTTAAGTAGGTCAAGGGCAGTGGCTCCTCAACATCCAGATCTTTGCATTAATAATGCTTCTTTAACTATATAAAACTCCTTTAAAATTTTAGGCGAGATTCATCATTGTAAATTTACTTCTGAGAAATATATTCAATCTGTTCCTTCTTCAATTGCAAAAAAATAGCTAATAAAGAGTTAAGATATTCGGTGATCAATCTATCAAGAAATTTTTAATTCTTGCATTCCGGCTTGTTTCAAATAATACTCTGATCTTAATTTGTTATATAGAAACTTGCTGTCTGTTAAATTTCATATTCCTGATATGGATATCAACTCTATCACTGTATTTTAATTAGTTATTTATACATGCTGCATAAGATTTTTTTTTTTTTATAGTACGGACCATCCTTTGCGGTCAGATCTGTACCATCCTGTATACTACTTCGCAGGCCCTCTCAGTCCTGAGACTCAAAATACTACACAGTAGTGAAGTAAGTTTAATTCCAAGTGTTACCAGAGTGTGGAATTGTCTTAACCTGGAAGATGAATCTGTGGATATTCGGAATTCCGACTTAATAAATATTTTCTTATGTTAAACAGGTTGCCAAAAGTCTGTTTTTTTTTATTTATA
>NC_090732.1:146004711-146007211 GCF_036898095.1 Palaemon carinicauda
ATATATATATATATATATATATATATTTGTATATATAATGTATAAGTATTTGTATATAGATATGAATATGTATATGGATATGAATATGTATATATATATATATATATATAAATATATATATATATTTATATATATATATATATATATACGTATATATATATATATATATATTTATATATATATATATATATATATACAGTATATATATATATAAGTATATATATATATATATATATATGTATATATATATGTATATATATATATATATATATTTGTATATATAATGTATAAGTATTTGTATATAGATATGAATATGTATATGGATATGAATATGTATATATATATATATATATATATATAAATATATATATATATATATATATATGTATATGTATATATATATGTATATGTATATATATGTATATGTATATATATATGTATATGTATATATATATGTATATGTATATATATATGTATATGTATATATATATGTATATGTATATTATCATTATGGCTAAGATACAAGAAGATGATAGAAAGGCTACTTTTGTCTTTGTTGGGTATTTTAATGCTCACCATAGTGAGTGGTTAATTTCTATCTCTCCTACCGATCGCCATGGCTTAAGAGCCTTAGACTTTGCCTCTGAATCAGGCTGTGAGCAAATCATAAATTAAGCTACCCACAGGTCTGGTAATTGCTTGGACCTCGTATACACTGACTCCCCTAGCGTTATAACTAGTAAAGTTTGTTCTCCAGTCGGGACATCTGATCATGCCTTGATTACATTAGTAGTGAAGACTGAGCAGCCTGTCCCTGATATATCATACTCTTGTAAAATTTCTATGAAATCCCTAGCAGTCTGGAATGGGATTTTGCATGATCTTTTGTGCTTGAATTGGTCACAATTATATAGTAGCGTAGATCCTTTTGTCCCTTTGAATGAGAATCTAGTCAACATAATTGATAGGCGGATCCCTTCTCGTGTGCTAAGGTACCGAGTGAAGGACAAACCGTGGTTCATTGATGATTGTAGATGTGCCTGTTTGGAGAAGCAGGAGGTCTATCATCTTTGGAAGGGTAACTGATCAGATTTGACCTGGAACAACTATACTCAGCTTCGAGCTTTTGCTCAGAGAGTATATGCCTCAACTGAAAAGGACTACAATTTAACCATAAAAGAAACACTTTCTGGTACAATTCAGGAACATAAATGGTGGTCTACCTTTAAATCTGCACTCTTTGGTTTAGATGTAACAGGTCCTCCTTTACTTAAACCAGATGGCTCAGTCACTCATTGTCCAAAGGAAAAGGAAAAGGCAACCCTTTTGTCTGATGTTTTTTGACAGTAAACAGAGTAATGAAAAACTTCCTCATTCATGTTTTCCTGAGGCTAAACTAACTAGTTTAGGTTTTCAATCACGTGAAATTAAAGATCTGTTGATGGACCGTGATGCTTATGGAGGTTTAGACCCAAATGGTATTTTTCCATTGTTTTATATAAAGATAGCAGATTTCTTAGCTCCAAAGTTATCTGTTATTTTGCGCAAGTTAGCAAGAAGAGGAGCTTTTATCACTTGTTGGAGAATTGGTAATGTTACTCCTCTATGTAAATGTGTTTGTGGTAGCTCAAGTTCCACTGATTACCGCCCAATTTCCATAACTCCCATATTATCTAAAGTTTTTGAATGTCTTCTGGCAAAACGTCTTAATAGGTTTGCTGAAGGTAATCATCTACTCCCTAGTTTGCAATTTGGTTTTCGTAAAGGCCTTGGAATATGTGATTCCCTTTTTACAATCTCCAATGCTGTACGGAAATACCTTTGATTGTGTTCAGGAAGTTCGTATGATTGGCCTTGATTTTAGTGCTCCCTTTGACCGTGTTAATCATGAGGCTCTTGTTTTCAAACTGAAACAGTTGGGAGTGGATGGGTCGTTTCTTAGCATTATTATTGATTTTCTAAGTAATCTATCTCAAAGAGTTGTTATTGATGGGCACCATAGTGAATATAGGAAGGTGATAACCGGTGTTCCACAGGGTAGTGTTCTTGGCCCATTACTTTTCATACTATATACACATGACATGTGGTTTGGCCTAGAAAACAAGCTTGTTGCATATGCAGATGATGCTACTCTCTTTGCATCAATTCCATCCCCTGAATGTAGGTCTGGGGTTGGTGAATCCCTTAATAGAGATTTAGCTAAAACTAGTGTACGGTGCAAATTATGGGGTATGAAGTTGAATCCTAACAAAACTCAAAGTATGATTGTAAGTAGGTCATGGACAGTGGCCCCTCAACATCCGGATCTCAGTATTGATAATGTTTCTTTAAAATTTTATGACTTTTAAAATTTTAGGTGTGATTCTCCACAGCAAATTTACTTTTCTGAAACACATTAGGTCTGTGTCTTCTTCATTTGCACAAAAAATTGGCTTAATGAGAAACTCTTACAATATTTTCGGTGATCAATCTATTCTGAAGAAGTGTTTTATAATTCTTT